>NW_026512743.1:0-205282 GCF_027579735.1 Bombina bombina
GATAAAATTATTGGCTGTCATCCATTTCTTGGCTACTGGGTCTTTTCAATCCGTCAGCAGTATTGTTGTGGGCCTTAGTCAACCTTCTCTTTCAAGGCATCTCACACATGTGCTCAAAGCTATCTTGAAGCATTTAAAATTATTTATTAGTTTTCACAATAATGCTACTGGTATGCCCAATGTCTTTGATTGCATCCAACTCCAAAAAAAATTGGTTCAATATATATTTCTTTATTTTTTATTTATATATTTTTTGTAATGCATTATGGGTACATTTGTAAGGGACAGTATACTTGTAAGCTAATAGGTGTTCCACAAAATAGTAACCAAAAGATTTAAATTCAATGGATAGTCTAGTCAAAAATAACCTTTCAAGAATCAGATTAAGCATGTATTTTTAACTAACTTCTAATTTACTCCAATTATCAATTTGATGGCACATGTATAGTTAAGAACTTGGCTAGCGCTTGATGATTGGTGTCAACGATTAGCCATTCAATCAGCAATTGCTACAAATGTCCTAAACAAAATGGACTGTCCCCTCCTATAATAATTAAATAAACATACTAAAATACAAAAAATAAAAAATTATAATAGTATTGAAAGTTGAAAATTAATTACAATCGATTGCTCTATCGAAATTATGAGAATTTATTTTTAAATACACTATCCCTTTAATTTATATATGTTTTAACCCTGTGATTAGCTCAGTGCTTTTGACAGACAAGCAGTTTATCCAATCAGTGCAGGCTCTTAAATAACTCCACCGTAGTGAGCACATTGTTAGCTATACGATATACAGGAACTAGTAATGTGTAACTAAAAAAATTAAATATGCTCTAAGCTCTAAGACTGTTTACAACAAAATAGAAATCATTTTTAGCCCACCGATGTTTAGCTTTTAAAAAATAACGCCCAGGGAAGCAAGCAAATTGGATGGAAAAAGTTAATTGCATAGTAGATTAAAATTTGATTCCATATATGGATCTTGAAAGTTTAATTTTGAAAAAACCCACTTTTTTCATTCATGATTTTTATACAAAATATAATTTTGTACAGGAAAGCTAGTTACGTTTATTATGAAATTTGCGTCATTCTCTTAATATACTTTTTGTAGCGATATATTGGTGGCTGCAAATCATTACACTATAAAATCGACTAAGCTATCTCTTTAAGAATTGAAAAAAATAAGAAATTCATATATTCATATACAGTGGCGGAGAAGAGCATCATTTACAGTGAAGGAAAAGAGCATCTTTTTTCTCTTTAGTACTGTCTCTTACACAAAGACATTTTTGGTTTTTAAACATATTTAATTAAAATAAAAAAATCCCTCTATGAAAAATTATTCTGACAAGCCTTAATTATCATTAATAGTAACAGCAATGATGCCAAAATATATTCAAAGTATCCACAAATTGTGCCAATAAATCGTATGTATTCCTATTTTTAGAGCAGAGTAGAAAATGCCTTTAACAAGGAAGCCAAAATTCACTTTGTTGATTATAATTACTGCATTCATGAGGAAATATTTCCCCCAAAAAATTGGTGGTGTCTACAGAGTCATGCAAAACCAAATAAATTTGATCTTGTCAGAAATGACCCGTAGGGTCCGAAGATTGTCCGGATTAAAAAGAACCCAGCAAGACTGCCTGAAAAGATTTTTAGATTTAAGCAGAAGACAAAAAGATTTAAAAAGCTCTATAATAAATTTCTTCGGGCATGTAAGTATCTTATTACTATTACTTATTTTCTGTGCCCCTAAAAAAAAACAAGATATATGATGCAAGGTACATGTCCTGTTCAGTTACACAACACACTTTATATTTAGCTCAAATAGGGTTTTTATTTTGCCCTAACAAGATGTTTATATTATGCCGCAAGAAAGGATCTGAAAAACACTGTAGCCACTTAGTTAACAAAATATTTATAAACATTATTGTTCGCGAAAAATAAACTACAATTATATACTGCACAATAACGCAATAGTGTTCATGCCACATGACACTTTTATCTTGTTGTGTCCCAAGAAGGTATCCTGAAACGCCTGTTATTATGCCCCAGGAAAGGAAATTTATAAAACAACTCCTATTTTTCTTTTTTTTTTTTCATTGCTCAGACAGGAGAGAAAAATTAGAAAACAAATAAGCGAAATATCTAAAGGATATGGAGGTGCAAAGTGACCAGACTTTGAGATCACCACCTATGCCAATAGTAAAAAATCAGAAATAAGAAACTGGTTGAGATTGAAAATACTTTTGAATTAAACCAAGAAGGTAATTGTTATTACTTAAAGGGATATGAATTAGATAAATTAAATGTAGATTTTAGAAAATTGAAATAGAATAATTTTAGTAAATAGATTATATGCAGCACATGCTGATAGGTGGCTATATAATAAAAACAAAATTTGGTCATATTATTCTTTATTACAAACAACCCTTTTTTCTATTAATATAAACTATCATACTTTACCAGAATGTACCTTTGAAGTATTTACATATTAGCCTCTGCAAACTGCCCATTGTATCCACTTTGTTATTGCTTACTCATATGTAACCTAAAGTGTTTAACTTCAATTGTATTTGTATAATACACATGAACTAACGTCTTCAAGTGTTGAAAAAATTCAACAAATCAAAATAGGTTATCAAGTAACTGTACTATAAATTTAAATTCTAAATTCAAATATATTTATATATATTTATTTTAAAAACAGCTGGAGAAATTGATATTCAAGAGCCCGAGTTTAGTCTTCCAATGAAAAGAACAAAAATTATGGTTGAACATTCTTCGGCATCCGATTCTGTGGTTTTTGAAGTTTGTTTTTTTTGTTTTAATTATAATTTTTTTAATTTTCATTCTGCATCTTTCTTTGTTAAAATAAGGTAATCCGTTTATTGTTGTGTTTTGTTTTCATAGATAATGTGGAATCAGAAGATTAACGTGTAACCAGAAATATTAGTACACATCAATACAAATTTTCTCTCTCAGTTTTTATTGTATATTATTTATTTTTGACAGTGCCCTTGTCACATTTTTATTTTTTATTTTTTTACAATCACTTCCTTTCTATGATTTTTATGAAAACTCTTAAATACAACCACGTACTTAAATGGAAAATAAACACAAATTGTTTCCTTCATGATTCTGATAGAGCATGCAAATTTAACGAACTTTCTAATTATTACTATTATCTATTTTTCTTGGTTCTATAGCTATCTTTATTTAAAAAGATGGAATGTGATGCATAGGAGGTGGCCCATTTTTGGTTGAGAACCTGGGTTATGCTTTCTTATTGGTAGGTAAATGTAAGCCTCCAATAAGCAAGCACTATCCATGCTGCTTAACCTACAATGGGCTGGCTGCCAATATTTACATTCATGCTTTTAAAATAAAGATAGCAAGAGAACGAAGAAAAATTGATATTATGTATAAATTAAAATATTTCTTTAAATTTTATGCTCTCTCTGACATATGAACGAAAAATTTTTGGGTTCAATGTCCCTTTAAGTAAAGTTACCATCTACAGTATATTTGTTCACAAATGCAAAATCAAATTAAATTAGACAGATTGCCTCCAAGACCTTTTAAATTTAGCATATGATGCTACCAATGTTTATATTTGAACGTTTAATATCATTCAAAGAAATAACAGTTGAAGATAAATTAAACAATCATAAATAATCATATGTTATGAATGAATCAAACGAATTAGAACTAAAATGTCACTGAGAATTCAAAAATAAACTATAAAGTCCACCAGCATAATGATGTCTATAAATCACTAGTATGGACAGCATCTTTTACTTTAAAGTACATGTCAATGTTTACAAATGAAAGGTCTGTTGGAAAAAATATTATTCAAAACGTTGGCACTTTCAATCATGAAAGTTGATATTTAAGCAATTCTGCTTTTCTTACTAGCAAGCATTGAACACCGGAGCAGTGATTGCTCCACCCCCAGGACGTCTGTTCTTACTTTAGAAAGGACAAATCTGGCTTCCTCCAATCAAGGCGTGACCTTAGGCAATCTTTGCTCTGGGCGAAAGCCATTATTGGAGGAAGCCGGATGCGTCATTTATAAAGTAAGAAGACACGACCTTGAGGCGGGGTGATCGCTGCTCCGGTGTTCCACGCTTGCTAGGAAGAAAATGTAAGTTTTTTAAAAGAACTGCTTCAATGTGCACTTTCATGAATGAAAGTGCTCCTGTTTGTAATATTTTTTTTACAACAGAGCTTTCATTTCTGAAAGTTTATATTAACAGTTAATATCTATTCAAAACGTAACTGTATAGAAATAATTAAAAATTAATGTGAAATCTTACTAACTACTGTTTTTATATTTTTGTTTACTTTAACAGAGGTAGCTTAAGAAGATCTGGGACTTATATCTTGATAAACAATAATTGCTGAATTCGATAGATTGGAAATAATGATGCACACAATTACAAGGAGTACTCAAATTTTTGGAAGAGTAATGACAGCGCAAATGTATTAAACATAAATAAAAAAATAATTGGTTTGTATTTTTGAGTTACACTTGCATTTTTTGTTTTATACCTATTAAAATTATTATATTTGAATATATGTAAGTGGCTGATATTTATTTTAAATTTTTATAGTATGAAATTATCGGATACTAGTAAGACATGATAAATACATTTAAAATGGTATTTATACTTTTTATTGAAAATATGATCTGTTATAACTATTACAAAAATATAACATTAACTGTAAAATTAGAACATCAACTTTAAAAAAAAAATCAATGATTATCATTTCTTGATTGAAAAATATTAACTAATGATTCCAACAACCTATTAATTTCAAGATGTGCAACTAAGCTTTCAATTTCAAGGCGTTCCCTTTGCAGGTCATGCATTTCTTGAAAAAAGGCCCTTTGTTCATTTTGGAAATTAGTGGCTAATTGCAGAATATTAACCAAATTATTAGAAATATTATCATCTAAAGATTGGCGGTTGAACGTCTTCAGGTACATCTTCGGGGACATCTTCCGGTACATCTATATTTGTATTTGTGGAATGGACTGGAGATGTATCCTGAACTTGTTCTAAATTAAGAACATATTCCACATTTTCTGATTCATCTATAATAAAGATAAAAAATAATATAATTTTGACAATGCCACCTATTATCTAGGACTATCAAATTTTACTGAAACAATGCCAATGAACTTTAAGATTGATAGGTGTTTAAAGGGCCTATATACTCATATGTAATCTAAATGACAATTAGTAGTGAATAATTCAAAAAGGAAAACAATATACAGAGGTGCAAGATGGAATAAAACACACAATATTCTGTACAAATGAACTAAGAACTAATACTCTCCTTTAGGTCAGACCGCAGCCTTCTTGCAGTCTCTCCCTTGTGACTGTGTATAGATAGATAGTAGTAGTAGATGGCGCTGGTCTATTGAATGATTTTCTCTAGTAAGTGAAGAGAAAAAAGGTCCATAAGATGAATCTTTACAGCTGAAAGGGATTGTAGCGTCAGATGGCAAGAGTCCACAGGTTCCTGGAGTCAAATACTGAATTTTCAGGTTTATCCAAAAGTGGACTATAAATGAATAGAGACCCAAATGACAAAAATATCCAGTGTATAATTGAAAAAATTTAGTAACTTACTCCATAAATAAGGAGATTCCAGCTCAACACAGCAAAACAAGATCTTGACAACAAAAGATAAAAGGTTTTATTTTCTCAACGCGTTTCAACCAAGTATTGAGTGTTTTACTTACCTGTTTTACTTGTTTTAATGTATGCTCTTGATAAAGACGTGTAATACATTGAAACGCGTTGAGCAAATAAAACCTTTTATCCTTTGTTGAAAGATTGTCAAGATCTTGTTTTGCTGTGCTGAGCTGGAATCTCCTTATTTATGGAGTAAGTTACTACATTTTTTCAATTATACACTGGATATTTTTGTCATTTGGGTCTCTATTCATTTATAGTCCACTTTTGGATAAACCTGAAAATTCAGTATTTGACTCCAGGAACCTGTGGACTCTTGCCATCTGATGCTACATTCCCTTTCAGCTGTAAAGATTCATCTTATGGACCTTTTTTCTCTTCACTTACTAGAGAAAATCATTCAATAGACCAACACCATCTACTACTACTATCAGTAGTGAATAATTACCTTCAAAAAGTATCAATGTTTCCTCTCTTTCAATATTGTGGGCAAAAATTAATAGCCCCCTCTTGAGGGACAAAATAGACAAAAGTACCTAGCAACTTCTTGAGGGACGCTGCTGCAACCTGCAATCTCCGGTGTTAATAAAGGATCAACTGCTTGTGTAGGAGGAGATCCTATAACAAACCCAAAATAATTAGACATAAATAAACAAAACAAAAATAGATCATTACCCAAGATAAAACTATCTAATACTAATTAGATTTATAAAAAATAATACATTCTCTATATATCCATTAATGTTAAAGAAGCAATGCACTTCTTGGAAATATATAACTACATTAATTAAGTTAATGCCATTACACATAAACAGTTAAATACAGATTGAACAACAAATGTGCTTTTGAGCAAAGGATTGCAAGAAAACAAAAAACTAAAATGTAATATAACAAAAAAAACATTGGATTAGATTACGAGTTGTGCGTTAGGGTTCAAATGCAGCGCCAAGAGGTCCTAACGCTGCTTTTTAATGCCGCTGGTATTACGAGTCTTGAAGTTACTGGTATACCGCTCACTTTTTTGGCCAGACTCGGAAATACCGCAAATACACTTACGTCAATTGCGTATCCTATATTTTCAATGGGACTTGCATAGAGCCGGTATTATGAGTCTGACCAAAAATGAGCGGTAGACCCTCTCCTGTCAAGACTGGTACCGCATTTGAAAGTCAGTAGTTAAGAGTTTTACACTACAATGCCGTAGCATAAAACTCTTAACTAAAGTGCTAAAAAGTACACTAACACCCATAAACTACCTATTAACCCCTAAACCGAGGCCCCCCCACATCGCAAACACTAAAATAAATATTTTAACCCCTAATCTGACAAACGGGATATCGCCGCCACTATAATAAACATATTAACCCCTAAACCGCCACACTCCCGCCTCGCAAACATTAGTTAAATATTATTAACCCTTAATTTGCCATCCCTAACATCACCACCACCTACTTACATTTATTAACCCCTAATCTGCCGCCCCCAACGTCGCCGCCACTATATTAAATGTAATAACCCCTAATCCTAAGTCTAACCCTAACCCTAACACCCCCTAACAAATATAATTACAATAAATCTAAATAAAACTAATACAATTAACTAAATTATTCCTATTTAAAACTAAATACTTACCTATAAAATAAACCCTAAACTAGCTACAATATAACTAATAGTTACATTGTATCTAGCTTAGGGTTTATTTTTATTTTACAGGCAACTTTTTATTTATTTTAACTAGGCAGAATAGTTATTAAATAGTAATTAACTATTTAATAACTACCTAGTTAAAATAAAGACAAATTTACCTGTAAAATAAAACCTAACCTAACTTACAATTACACCTAACAGTACACTATAATTAAATTAATTACCTAAATTAAATACAATTAATTACAATTAAATAAAATTATCTAAAGTACAAAAAAAAACACATTAAATTACAGAAAATAATAAGTTTTTTTAAACTAATTTCACCTACTCTAATCCCCCTAACAAAATAAAAAAGCCCCCCAAAATAAAAAAAAGCCCTACCCTACACTAAATTACAAATAACCCTTAAAAGGGCCTTTTGCGGGGCATTGCCCCAAAGTTATCAGCTCTTTTACCTGATAGAATTCTATCAGCCAATTGAAATTAAGATAGAAAAAATCCTATTGGCTGATGCAATCAGCCAATAGGATTGAACTTCAAACCTATTGGCTGATTGGATCAGCCAATAGGATTGAGCTGGCATTCTATTAGCTGTTCCAATCAGCCAATAGAATGTCAGTTCAATCCTATTGGCTGATCCAATCAGCCAATAGGATCTTTTCTACTTTAATTCCGATTGGCTGATAGAATTCTATCAGTCAATCGGAATTGAAGGGACACCATCTTGGATGACGTAATTTAAAGGAACCTTTATTCAGTCGTCGGCCGTTGGATGAAGAAGATGCTCCGCAACGGATGTCTTGAAGATGGACCCGCTCTGCGCCGGATGGATGAAGATAGAAGATGCCGTCTAGATGAAGACTTCTGTCCGTCTGGAGGACCACTTCTGCCTGGTTGGATGAAGACTTCGGCCCGTCTGGAGGTCCACTTCTGCCTGGTTGGGTGAAGACGTCTCCCGTTAGGGTGATCTTCAAAGGGTTAGTGTTAGTTTTTTTTAAGGGGGGATTGGGTGGGTTTTAGAGTAGAGTTGGTTGTGTGGGTGGTGGGTTTTAATGCTGATTACTTTGGGGCAATGCCCCGCAAAAGGCCCTTTTAAGGGCAATTTGTAATTTAGTGTAGGGTAGGGATTTTTTTATTTTGGGGGGCTTTTTTATTTTGTTAGGGGGATTAGAGTAGGTGTAACTAGTTTAAAAATCTTGTAATTTCTTTATTATTTTCTGTAATTTAGTGTTTGTTTTTTTCGTACTTCAGATAATTTTATTTAATTGTAATTAATTGTATTTAATTTAGGTAATTAATTTAATTATAGTGTAGTGTTAGGTGTAATTGTAAGTTAGGTTAGGTTTTATTTTACAGGTACATTTGTCTTTATTTTAACTAGGTAGTTATTAAATAGTTAATAACTATTTAATAACTATTCTACCTAGTTAAAACAAATTCAAAGTTGCCTGTAAAATAAAAATAAACCCTAAGCTAGATACAATGTAACTATTAGTTATATTGTAGCTAGTTTAGGGTTTATTTTATAGATAAGTATTTAGTTTTAAATAGGAATAATTTAGTTAATTGTAGTAATTTTATTTTGATTTATTTTAATTATATTTAAGTAAGGGGGTGTTAGGGTTAGGGTTAGACTTAGGTTTAGGGGTTAATAACTTTATTATAGTGGCGGCGACGTTGGGGGTCGCAGATTATGGGTTAATAAATGTAGGTAGGTGGCGGCGACATTGGGGGCGGCAGAATAGGTGTTAATAGATATAATGTAGGTGTCAGCGATGTTGGTGGCAGCAGATTAGGGGTTAATAAATATAATGTAGGTGGCGGCGGTGTCCAGAGCAGCAGATTAGGGGTTAATAATATAATGCAGGTGGAGGCGAAGTCAGGGGCGGCAGATTAGGGGTTAATAAGTGTAAGATTGGGGGTGTCTAGACTTGGGGTTCATGTTAGGGTGTTAGGTGTAGACATAAAATGTATTTCCCCATAGGAATCAATGGGGCTGCGTTAGGAGCTTTACGCTGCTTTTTTGCAGGTGTTATTTTTTTTTCAGCCGGCTCTCCCCCATTGATTCCTATGGGGAAATCGTGCACGAGCACGTTTTAGCAGCTCACCGCTAACGTAAGCAGCGCTGGTGTTGAGGCGAGATGTGGAGCTAAATTTTGCTTTACGCTCACGTTTTTGCGGCTAACGCCTGGTTTGTAAAAACCCGTAATACCAGCATTGTCTACAAGTGAGCAGTGAGCATAAACTGCTCGTTAGCACCGCACCCCTTTTAACGCAAAACTCGTAATCTAGGCAATTGGTATTTGAAATCATACTGCTGTAATGAGTTAGGCAAAAAAAAGTTCCTTTATTGGATTTCAATTAGAATTAAAACACATCCTTTGCAATAAACATATAATAAGAATAATAGTTTACCTGCATAATCATCCATGTCTCCTTGAATTTGTATTCCCTCCACAACCTCAGGACCCATGAAATTGAGTACTTTTTTCTTATAATCCATGAGGTCTGTTCTATATCCAGGACCTCCCCCTGTATCTCTTGCTGATCATTTTTCTTTTGTGAGTTTCATTTTAATTTTCCTTTTGATATCTGAAAATTGTTTTTTGCAGTTATTTACATTTTTAGGGTTTATACCCTGAGCAGATACCTCTTGGCTTATTTCTTGCCATATCATCCTTTTACAGGTCATAGGTGTCTTCCTTCTTCTACAGCCTAGCAGAACATCATAGTTATTTAAAATGTTTTCCACTAGAACATTATTCTGAGCAAGGCGAAAATGAACATTACAACCACCTTTGGTTTTCCCGGCAGTCGATGCATTTAACTCTAACTCAGCAGCAGACATAATAAATAAATAACAGCTACTATGAGTTTTGAGCGCTATAGAGAAATTAACGAACGCAACAAAAGTTCAGTTATTTAATTGTCTAAAGCGCTGCCATTACAAACATACACCTTTTGAGTGCGATATGGTTGCGTTGAGCTCCATACCACACAAAATAAGAGCGCTGCTGAGACGTTGCTTATGCACAATTTCCCCATAGACATCAATGGGGAGAGCTGGCCAAAAAAAACCTAGGACCTGCAATTGCGGAAACAAAAGTTCCATAACGCAGCCCCATTGATGTCTATGGGGAAATTAAAATACCATTTAAACCTAACACAAACCCTACGTCTAAACACCCCTAATCTGCTGCCCCCAACATCGCCGACGCCTGCCTACAGTTATTAACCCCTAATCTGCCGCTCCCGATATCACTGCTACCTAAATAAAATGGCCACCACTATACTACATTTATTAACCCCTAAACCGCCAGCCCCCCACATTGCAACAAGCTAAATTAAACTATATTAACCCCTAAACCTAACCCTACCATAATCCTAACCCTAACACCCCCTAACTTTAACATAATTAAATTAGATATAAATTAAATTTACAATTATTAACTAAATAATTCCTATTTAAAACTAAATACATACTTACCTGTGAAATAAAACCTATGCTAGCTACAATATAACTAATAGTTATATTGTAGCTATCTTATGTTTTATTTTTATTTCACAGGTAAGTTTGTATTTATTTTAACTAGGTAGACTAGTTAGTAAATAGTTATTCACTATTTACTAACTACCTAGTTAAAATAAATACAAACTTACCTAAGAAATAAAACCTAACCTGCCTTACACTAAAACCTAACATTACCAAAAATAAAAAACCTACCATTACAAAAAAATTAAAAAAACTATCATTAAAAAAAACAAAAAACGCTGTATGTCTTCAGGATGAACCCGCTCCACGCTGGCTGGATGAAGAATGAAGAGGCCGTCTGGATGAAGACTTCTTGCCGCATGTATGAGGACTTCGCTGACTGGATGAAGATAGAAGAGGCTGCCTGGATGAACACTTCTTGCTGCATGGATGAGGACTTTGCCGGCTGAATGGATCCTTCAAGCGGGACTTCAACAACTGTAAGTGGATCGTCTTGGGGTTAGTGTTACGTTTTTTAAGGGTGTTTTGTGTGTGTTTTTTTTTTTTAGTTTAGGGTCTGGGCAGTAAAAGAGCTAAATGCCCTTTTAAGGGCAATGCCCATACAAATGCCCTTTTCAGGGCAATGGTTAGCTTAGGTTATTTTAGTTAGGGTTTTTATTTCGGGGGTTGGTTGTGAGGCTGGTTGGTTTTAATGTAGGGGGGGGTTGTTTGTATTTTTTTTTAAAGGTAAAATAGCTGATATCTTTGAGGCAATGCCCCACAAAAGGCCCTTTTAAGGGCCATTGGTAGTTATTGTAGGCTAGTGTTTTTTATTTTATTTTGGGTGGACTATTAGATAAGGTGTTATTCTTTTTTATTTTTGATAATTTGTTTGTACAGTTTTGTAATTTAGTGTGGGGGGGTTGTAATTAGATACTTTTTGTAATTTTTAGAGTAGTGTTAGGATTTTTTATTGGTAGTTTAGTTTTATTTAATTGGTAGTTAGTTTAATTTTAGTTTAATAATTATAATAGTTTAATTGTTAGTTTTAAAAAAAATAATAATTTAACATGTAAATTTTAATTTAATTTAAGCTAGGGAAATTGTAATTTTAATATAAAGTTAGGTGGTCGTTAGATTTAGGGGTTACTAGTTTAAATTAGTTTATTTTGTTGTGGGGGGCTTGCAGTTTAGGGGTTAATAGGTTTATTATAGTGGCGGTGTAGGCGGACGGCAGATTAGGTGTTAATAATATTTAAATATTTTTTTGATGCGGGAGGGGGGTGGTTTAGGGATTAATAACTTTAGTATAGTGGTGACGATGTTGGGGAGCGGCGGAATAGGGGTTAATAATATTTTTAGTTGTGGCGATATTGGGTCCGGCCGATTAGGGGTTAATAAATTTATTATAGTGTTTGCAATGTGGGAGTGTCTTGATTTAGGGGTTAATAGGTAGTTTATGGGTGTTAGTGTACTTTGTAGCAGTTTAGTTATGAGTTTTATGTTACAGCTTTGTATCGTAAAACTCATAACTACTGACTTTAGATGGCGGTACAGATCTTGAGGTTTTAGGCTGTAACACTCACTTTTTAGTCTCACCCCGAAACTCGTAATAGCAGCGCTATGGGAATCCCTTGAAAAAGCGTAATTTTTACGTGTATGGGACTGACGTTGCGGTACAGGCTTAAAGGTGTGCGGTACACCTACACCAACAAGACTTGTAATGGCTGCGATGCTGTTTTAACTCTGAAAATACCATATTTTCAGTGTTACAAGCCGCAACGCAAAACTTGTAATCTAGCTGTTAGTTAATAAATAAATATCTTCATTAATTACTTGTTTAATAAATTATAACTAAACAAAACTTACAATTTATTTATTTTTTTAAAAATATGTATTTTATCATTAACTTATATTATAGAAATATATATATATATATATATATATATATATATATATATATATATATATATATATTTATATATATAAAATAAATTAATTATAAATAAAAAAAAGGAAAATCAATTAAAATGAACAATCAAAAGAATTACGATTAGCAACCAACTAAAGGCAACCTTCCAGTTTGCAAAAGCGCCAATAAAGGGGCTGAATAAAAACACATTAATCATAAATAACAAATAACACTAACAAACAATCACGTGGTTAATTTATTTTATTTTTATAGGACAATTAAAATAATAAAAAAAAAAATTTCCGGTAGGTAACGTTATGTTAATTACTTTAGATCGATAAGTAAAGTGAAAATCTTAGCATTCTCTGAGAAACTATACTAGTCATTCGCTTGTCATCGCAATAAACTTTTGCACAAAATTTGTCTCAACAATTATGATCAATATTGGTGAATAATTGTATTTTTGAAATTGCGAATAGCTGCGGAAATATCCGCAAGTTTTTTGTCTTTATTATCTGTCTTATTAAAGGGAATTGCTCTCAAAGATCTTAAATAAACCCTAGAAAAGAAAATGTTTGCCTGTAACAACGTGAAAAAAAAAGTTGAAACTAAAACTGAAATTAATCCAACAGTATAATTTTTGGACTTCCTGCAAATGATATTATACTTATTAGCCATGAAGATTAAATATTAAACGGCCAGATTACAAGTTTTGCGTTATAAGCTGTGCGGTGCTAACGAGCAGTTTTTTCTCACCGCTCACTTACCTGCAGCACTGGTATTGCAGGTTTTTACAAACCTGGCGATAAAAGGCAATACCAGCGCTGCGTAAGTCAGCGGTTAGCTGGTTGTACGTGCTCATGCACGATTTCCCCATAGGAGTCAACGGGGAGAGCCGGCTGATAAAAAGTCTAACACCAGCCTAAAACTCAGTAACACATTCCCGTTGATTCCTATGGGGAAACTAAAGTTATGTTTATACCTAACACCCTAACATGAACCCCGAGTCTAAACACCCCTAATCTTACACTTATTAACCCCTAATCTGCCGTCCCCGACATCATCGCCACCTACATTATATTTATTAACATTAACCCCCCCCAATGTCACCTCCACCTAGCTACACTTATTAACCCCTAATCTGCCACCCCCAACGTTGCCGCCACTATACTAAATGTATTAACACTTAAACCTAAGTCTAACCCTAACACCCCTAACTTAAATACAATAAAGCTAAATAAAAATTAATATTATTACCTTAATAATTCTTATTTAAAATGAAATACTTACCTGTAAAATAAACACTAAGCTAGCTACAATATAACTAATAGTTACATTGTAGCTATCTAAGGGTTTATTTTTATTTTACAGGCAAGATTGTATTTATTTTAACTAGGTAGAATAGTTACTAAATAGTTATTAACTATTTAATAACTACCTAGCTAAAATAAATATAAAAGTACCTGTAAAAAAAAAAAAAAACTAATCTAAGTTACACTAACATCTAACACTACACTACAATTAAATAACTTACCTAAATTAAATACAATTAAATAAATTACATACAATTAGCTAAAGTACAAAAAAACACACTAAATTACAGAAAATAATAAACAAATTATTTAAACTAATTACACCTAATCTAATAGCCCTATCAAAATACCCCCCCCACAAATAATAATAAAAAAACCCTAGCCTATACTAAACTATCAATAGCCCTTAAAAGGGCCATTTGCGGGGCATTGCACCAAAGTAATCAGCTCTTTTACCTGTAAAAAAAAAAATACAAACAACCCCCCCAACAGTAAAACCCACCACCCACACAACCAACCCCCCAAATAAAATACTAACTAAAAAAAACCTAAGATCCCCATTGCCCTGGAAATGGCATTTGGATGGGCATTGCCCTTAAAAGGGCAGTTAGCTCTATTGCAGGACAAAACCCTAACCTAAAAATAAAACCCACACAATACACCCTTAAAAAAAACTAACACTAACCTCCTGAAGATCGACTTACTGTTCTGAAGACCGGACATCCATCCTCAAGGAAGAGGCAGAAGTCTTCATCCAACTGGGCGAAGTTCTCAACGAAGCCGGGAGAAGTCTTCATCCAAGCCGGGTGAAGTGGTCCTCCAGACGGGCAGAAGTCTTCATCCAGAAGGCATCTTCTATCTTCATCCATCCGATGCGGAGCGGGTCCAACTTCAAGACATCCAACGCGGAGCATCCTCTTCATCTGGAATCTTCTTACTGAATGACGGTACCTTTAAGTGACATCATCCAAGATAGCGTCCCTTAGATTACAATTGGCTGATAGAATTCTATCAGCCAATCGGAATTAAAGTAGAAAAAATCCTATTGGCTGATGCAATCAGCCAATAGGATTGAAGTTCAATCCTATTGGCTGATCAAATCAGCCAATAGGATTGAGCTTGCATTCTATTGACTGATTGGAACTTCGCCCGGCTTGCATAAAGACTTCTCCCGGCATCGTTGAGGACTTCAGCCTGGTTGGATGAAGACTTCTGCCGCTTCCTTTAAGATGGATGTCCGGTCTCAGAACTGTCGATCTTCAGGGGGCTAGTGTTAGGTTTTTTTAAGGGTGTATTGGGTGGGTTTATTTTTTAGGTTAGGGATTTGGGTTGCAATAGATCTAAATGCCCTTTTAAGGGCAATGCCCACCCAAATGCCATTTTCAGGGCAATGGGGAGCTTAGGTTTTTTTAGTTAGTATTTTATTTGGGGAGTTGGTTGTGTGGGTGGTGGGTTTTACTGTTGGGGGGTTGTTTGTATTTTTTTCTTACAGGTAAAAGAGCTGATTACTTTGGGGCAATGCACCACAAAAGGCCCTTTTAAGAGTTATTGATAGTTTAGCTTAGGCTAGGGTTTTTTTTATTTGAGGGGCTTTTTTTATTTTGATAGGACTATTAGATTAGGTGTAATTAGTTTAAAGATCTGTAATTTGTTTTTTATTTTCTGTAATTTAGTGGGGGAGGTTTTCCGTAATTTAGCTAATTTAATTTAATTTATTTAATTGTTTCTAATTTAGTTAATTTATTTAATTGTAGTGTAGTGTTAGGTGTTAGTGTAACTTAGGTTAGGTTTAATTTTACAGGTACTTTTGTATACATTTTAGCTAGGTAGTTATTAAATAGTTAATAACTATTTAATAACTATTCTACCTAGTTAAAATACATACAAACTTGCCTGTAAAATAAAAATAAACCCTAAGATAGCTACAAATAGGGTTTATTTTACAGGTAAGTATTTAGTTTTAAATAGGAATTATTTAGGTAATAATATCAATATTTATTTAGATTTATTGTAATTCTATTTAAGTTAGGGGGTGTTAGGTTTAGGGGTTAATACATTTAGTATAGTGGCAGCGACGTTGGGGGCGGCAGATTAGAGGTTAATAAATGTAGGTAGGTGGCAGTGATGTTAGGGATGGCAGATTAGGAGTTAATAATATTTAAATAGTGTTTGCGAGGCGGGAGTGCGGGGGTTAATATGTTTATTATAGTGGCGGCGACGTTGGGGGAGGCAGATTAGGGGTTAATAAATGTAGGTAGGTGGCGGCAACTTAAGGGTTAATAGTATTTAACTAGTGTTTGCAAGGCGGGAGTGCGGCAGTTTAGGGGTTAATATGTTTATTCTAGTGGCGGCTATGTCCAGAGCGGCAGATTAGGGGTTAAAAATTGTATTATAGTGTTTGCGATGTGGGAGGACCTCGGTTTAGGGGTTAATAGGTAGTTTATGTGTGTTAGTGTACTTTTAGCACTTTAGTTATGAGTTTGATGCTACGGCGTTGTACCATAAAACTCTTAACTACTGACTTTAAAATGCGTTAGGGATCTTGGAGGTAGAGGATGTACCGCTCACTTTTTGACCTCCCAGGGCAGATTCGTAATACCGGCGCTATCAAAGTCCCATAGAAAAAAGGGTTTACGAAGTTTACGTAAGTCATTTTGCGGTAAGGCCAAAGAAATGTGCGGTGCCCCTAAACCTGCAAGACTCGTAATAGCAACGGTAGTGAAAAAGCAGCGTTAGGACCTGTTAACGCTGCTTTTTCAGCCTAACACACAACTCGTAATCTAGTCAATTGTTTTTTTATGTTTTATTATACATCCCTAAAGCTACAGTTAACTGTATAAACCTTAGATTATTACTTTTAAACTTTTTTATTTTATTTATATGGGAATTGTTACCCAAGGAGATTCTCTTTCAAATTAGTGGTCTTGATCGTCTGTAGCTTGGAAGGGAGCTGAGATTAAGAGGTTTGAATCACCTCCCCCCATCTTTCATATGAGTGATAGAACATTTTGTAGCACCTTTTTCATTTAATACAATCTTTTTGTGATTGAGCTGTTTTGAAACATATTAAATACGTTTTTTGTGTCAACTAATGCTTGGAAAGTTTCTTTATGGGTAGTTCTAAAGTGCTGATGTTTTTAGCAAGAGTTTACATATAATAATTCAGTGATCTGCTCATACTGTGAGATATGTTACGTGGCTGAACTCCAAAATCTCCATTACACTTTGGTTACTTAAAATCATCCATCTCTGCTAAATAATATCTATAATTACATTTTCAAAATTATTGCCCTTGATTTTTACATGTGCATCTAAATAAATGTTGAAAACCCTATAGATTATCAGGAATTACAAATTATTTTTCTCCTGAGTAATTCATTCTTTTTATCCCTTAAAAAACTCAGCTCAGTAAAAGGCAAAGGATCACTGATCAGAGCAAACTACTGTGTTTAGAAGGAAGATGCTGATGGTACAATACGGTTCACTTACTGAAGTATATTGAGATAGGACAGAAGGAAATGAGAAACGTTCCACCTGTCTGTTTCTTGAATTACTTGGTTCTTTACAAAGATTTCTTCCTGACTTCTTTATTATGCTGCTAGTTTCTTTTCCATTGTATTCCCTGGTATGGAGGCATTTCCAGGTTCATTTCAGTAATGTCAAAATAATTGCATCAAAACCAAGAACAAAGTACCAGGAAATCTCTTTGTGTTGAACTTATTATAAAAGTAACTGATAAAAGTTTTCAATGTATCCCTAAAGAACATAAGAATTATATTAGAAAGAAAACTTTCATACAATGGTAATAAAAATTATATATTCAGAGAACAATATTTATCTTAGCAAAATAATGATGAAAATATTAGACTGTAAATAAATCTGTATGACGATATACAAACCCATTTAGACAATTTAGCTAGAGGAAACAAATCAAGCATTGATAAATAACATTTACATTTACATTCACCTAGATTATAAATTGTGCGATCATGTTTTAACACTGAAAAAATGGTAATTTCAGCTTTAAAACAGCACTGCAGCCATTACAAGTCTTATTGGTATTGATATACCTCAAGCCTTTTAGCCTGTAACGAAACGTCAGTCCCGCACATGTAAAAATTACGTTTTTTCATAGGACTTCCATAGCGCTGCCATTACAAGTTTTGCATTCTGGCTAAAAAGCTTGTGTTACACCCTATAACGACAAGATCTGTACTGCCATCTGAGAGCAGTAGTTATGAGTTTTACACTACAAAACTGTTACATAAAACTCATAACTAAAGTGTTACAAAGTACACTAAACACCCATAAACTACCTATTAACTCCTAAACCGAGGCCCTCCCCCATCGTAAACACTAAATTAAAGTTATCAACTCCATCTGCCGCTCCCGACATCGCCACCACTAATACAATGTATTAACCCCTATTCCTCCGCTCCCCGACATCGTCACCACTATAATAAAGTTATTAACAGTTGCCCTCCCACATCGCAAACATTATTTAAATATTATTAACCCCAATCTGCCGTCCGCCCACATCGCCCCCACTACACTAAAGTTATTACACCCTACACAGTCGCCACTATAATAAACCTATTAACCCCTAAACTGCAAGCCCCCCACAATGAAATATACTAAATTAAACTATTAACCCCTAAACCAAAAGCCCCCACATTGCAATAAACTAATTTAGACTAGTAACCCCTAAACCTAATGCCCCCCATAACTTTATATTAAAGTTACAATTTCCCAAGCAAATTAAATTAAAATGTACCTGTCAAATTAAAAAAACTAAGTTTAAACTAACAATTAAACTAATAAAACTATTTAACTAATATTAAACTAACTACCAATTAAATTAAACTAAAATACACATTAAAAAAATTCCTAACACTACTATAAAAATTACAAACTATCTAATTACAAAAAATAAAAAATACTAAATTACAAAAATGAAATTATCAAAAATAAAAAAAGAATTACACCTAATCTAATAGCCCTATAAAAATAAAAAAGCCCAGCCAAAATAAAAAAAACCTTGCCTACAATAAACTACCAATGGCCCTTAAAATGGCCTTTTTTAGGACATTGCCCTAAGTTTCTCCTGACTCTGCAGTTTAAAGTTTACCTCCGGAAAACTTTAGGAAACACAGTGTTACTGCTGAACACTAACAAAAGATTTCTTCAAACCTCAAGGAATCCAAAGGAACCCAGATGAAATAATATTTGGGCTACAAGAAGAAAAAGGATAACTACATTACCGGAATGGAACATCACCCCTGACCTCTGAATCAAAGGGAGGGTCAGGTGACTGATCAGAAGCACCAGGATCGAATAGTCTGTGAATCTCTCACAGTGAAAAACCTCAGCGGTTGCAACCGGGACAGATTAAGGTACCTCCACACTAACTTAATTGCGGTTTTCAGGACATATAAACTGAACTATATAAAGATATCAAGGTATTCAAGTGTTAAGTAACCTTTTCCAATAACCACGGTCGCTACACATTGTTTTGGCAGCTAAAATCAGGTTAACGGCTATTTCTGCCCTTTAAATTTCCAAGCACGCCTGAGCCAATTATACATCAAAGGAATGAAACTGTGTAACTGTATTTGCAACTAAAGAACTGTTTTCACCATATAGCGGTTGCGCTCTCCTTCTAATCAAAGTTGAACCTAATAGTAAAAAGTTTGAACTAAATAGTAAAATTTGAACTTTAGTGCAGAATTTGTTTGTCTTTAAAAATATTAGGACAGATATATACATTTGAGTTTTTTAATTTTCTAGATCGCCATTTATCGTTGCAATTGTTGCTTGCTGTATGATTTATTTTTAACAGTTATCTATCGAATTTAATTCTCATTCACCTGGAACTCTAGGATTTATTAATACATGATTCTAGTCTCTATTTTTTGTATTTTTTGTATATGTGAAATAAGGGAGACGTCCCTTAATTTTCAAAGGAATAATATTGTTGTTTTTTATGATAAGTAATAATTTTTAAAGGAATAATATTGTTGTTTTTTATGATAAGTAATAATTTTTAAAGGAATAATATTGTTGTTTTTTATGATAAGTAATAATTTTTAAAGGAATAATATTGTTGTTTTTTATGATAAGTAATAATTTTTAAAGGAATAATATTGTTGTTTTTTATGATAAGTAATAATTTTTAAAGGAATAATATTGTTGTTTTTTATGATAAGTAATAATTTTTAAATAAACAAGATTGTATATAACATTGGTTAGATTGAAATAATAATTTCCAAGCTTTTACTAGCGCTGCTTAAAAACCCCTTTTTTCGGCCATATTTACTATTTAGTTCTCTTTGAGGGAAGAACTTTTTTAGCAGCAGTAATCCACCTTTAGGCGCTCCTATCACACCACACATTGCCCTAAGTTAAACAGCTCTTTTACCTGTAAAAAGAATACAAAGACCCCCCCCAACAGTAGAACCCACCGCCCAACCAACCCCCCAAAATAAAAAAAACTAACTAACAAAAACCTAAGCTACCCATTAAGGGCATTTGTATGGGCATTGCCCTTAAAAAGGCATTTAGCTCTTTTTCAAATAGCCCAAACCCTAAACTAAAAAAAAAAACCCACCCAAAAAAACCTTAAAAAATCCTAACACTAACCCCCGAAGATTCACTTACAGTTATTGAAGTCCTGCTTGAAGGATCTTCATCCCGGCAGCTCCATCTTCATCAAGGCGGCTCCATCTTCATTCAGGCAGCAGGCGGCTCCATATTCATCCAGACGGCATCTTCTATCTTCATCCCGGCTGCATCTTCCCGGCCCTGAGCATGTCCATCCTGAAGACATATTGGCTGATTTGATTTTGGAAATTCAAATCAGCTAATAGGATGAGAGCTACTGAAATCCTATTGGCTGTTCAAATCAGCCAATAAGATGAGAGCTACTGAAATTCTTTTGACTGATTTGAATAGCCAATAGAATTTCAGTAGCTCTTTTTTAAAGGGTAGTAGAATAGGAATCATTTTTATTGTTTTAGATAATTTTGTTTGTTATTTTTTGTAATGGTAGTTTTTTTTATTTTTTGTAATTTTAGTGTTTTTTTATTTTTTGTAATGTTAGGTTTTAGTGTAAGGCAGCTTAGGTTTTATTTCACAGTTAAGTTTGTATTTATTTTAACTAGGTAGTTAGTAAATAGTTAATAACTATTTACTAACTAGTTTACCTAGTTAAAATAAATACAAACTTACCTGTGAAATAAAAATAAAACCTAAGCTAGCTACAATTTAACTAATAGTTATATTGTAGATATCTTAGGTTTTATTTCACAGGTACGTTTGTATTTAGTTTTAAATAGGTATTATTTAGTTAATAATTGTAATTTTAATTTAGATGTATTTTAATTATGTTAAAGTTAGGCGGTGTTAGGGTTAGGGTTACGTTAGGGTTAGGTTTAGGGGTCAATATAGTTTAATTTAGGCTGTTGCTATGTGGGGGGCTGGCGGGTTAGGGGGTTAATAAGTTTATTTAATGATAGTTATGTGGGAGGCAAGAGTTTTAGGGGTTAATAACGTTATTTAGTGGCAGCAATGTCAGGGAGCAGTGGAATAGGAGTTAATAGATTTATTATACTGTAGTGTGGGTGATGTTGGGGTGCAGGGGAATAGGGGTTAATAACTTTAGTATAGTCGCGGCGATATTGGGAGCGTCAGATTAGGGGTTATTAGCTTTATTTAGGTTGCGGCAATATCGGTAGCGGCAGATTAGGGGTTAATAACATTATGTAGGTGTCGGCGACGTCGGGGGCAGCAGATTAGGTTTATATTCGGGGTTTATGTTAGGGTGTTAGGTTTAAACGTTATTTTTTTATATCCATAGACATCACTGGGGCTGCGTTACGGAGCTTTACTTTCCACAATCGCAGGTGTTAGGCTTTTTTATGACCCACTCTCCCTATTGATGTCTATGGTGGAAAGCGTGCACGAGCACATCAAAACAGCGCTTGTATTGTGTGCCGTATGGAGCTCAACGCAACCATATCGCACGCACAATTTGGCTGTTTCAAAACTTGTAATGACTGCGTTATAGAGGGTTAAATAATACAACTTTTGTTGCATTCGTTAAATTCCCTATAGCGTGCATAGCTTGTAATCTACCTGATTGATTGCAGCAATGTGTTAAAAATATTCTTTTCATAAAAAGGTTTGAACTAGGAAAGAATAAACTTTAAAAAAGGGACATGGAAATCAAATGTAATATTTGATACAATGTTGTAGATATTGTGCTCAAGACCCCTGCACATTCCTAAACCTGCCTCAGTATCCTTTTATGGACCTAAGTTTGATAAATTAGTTTTTTCCTTAATATAGAGTATGGGCTAGATTACAAGGGGAGCACAACGAACAGCGCAGGGGGCATTATCCATATCATGACCCTGTGCTAAAAATAGAGCAGAATCTGGTATTACAAGCGAATGGTAAAAAGGTTTACCAGAGAATTTTACTGCACCTGACATATTTTAGTGAGCCCTATACACTGAATGTATAGCGCAAGGTGCACTATTATTGTTCATATTACACTTGAGTACAACACAAAAAAAAGTTTTGTGAGCCTGTGCGAATTGTAGTCTCAGTTTCCTGTTCTTAGCTTACAGGAGTGACACCAGGTGTGGTCTTCTGCTGCTGTAGCCCATCTGCTTCAAGGTTTGACGTGTTGTGCATTCAGAGATGGTATTCTGCATTCCTTTCATTGTAACAAGTAGTTATTTGAGTTACTGTTGCCTTCCTATCATCTCAAACCTGCCCATTCTCCTCTGACCTCAACAAAGCATTTTCAACCAAACTGCCGCTCACTGGATATTTTCTCTTTTCGGATCATTCTCTATAAACCCTAGAGATTGTTGTGCGTGAAAATCCCAGTAGATCAGCAGTTTTTTAAATACTCAGACTAGCCCATCTGGCACCAACAACCATGCCACATTCAAAGTCACTTAAATCCCCTTTCATCCCCATTCTGATGCTTGGTTTGAACTTCAGCAAGTCATCTTCACCACGTCTAGATGCCTAAATGCATTGAGTTTCTGCCATGTGATCGGCTGATTAGCAATTTGTTTTACCAATCAATTGAACAGGTGTACCTAATAAAGTGGCCGGTGAATATATATATATATATATATATATATATATATATATATATATATATATATATATATATATATATATATATATATATATATATATATATATATATATATATATATATATATATATATATATACAAAACACGGGTGGGGTCAACACTCTCAGGCCGGACCAGTTACACATCCTATGACCCTGTAACATGCACAGCCCTGGGTGCAAAACAGCACTCTCAGGAAGCTGCACTGTCACCAGAGTCACAGTCAGTTAACCCCAGACAGGCCTGGGTGCAAGGCCCAAAAAGGGAAAATTACAAAAAAATAATACATTAATATAGCACACAGAGAAAGTCCAGCACTCACTCACAAGCTCTCAACTAAGATAAAAAGCAGCAATGGAAAAGTAAGTTACCGCATCTGGCTAAATGGGAAAAGCCCAGGCACCTCGTTAAGGTATAGATATATATTTATAAAAATTATATATATGTGTGTGTGTGTATGTATATGTGTATATGTATGTATATATATATATATATATATATATATATATATATATATATATATATATATATATATATAGTGTTTTTAAATTTATATCTTAATAAAAAAATCATATTTTATAGAGAATTTGATTTTATATTTTAATGAAGTGTACTTCACTAGTTAGTACTACATTATTGTATGTGCCATATACATGGTTAAACTATAACAGGTAATTATTGTTACACAATTAAAGAAAATTACTAAGACTGCACAAATAGTCCCAGTTAGGTAAGGAGCGTCTGTCCCTTTAAAAGTTAACTTATTGTTTTTGTTTTTTACCCACATACTGCATTAAACAGGTTTGTATGTGATTTTTTTCAAATTTTGTCTTACATGTTATATGTGTAGATATTGTACTTGTTTTTCTACTCGTTAAAGAGTTTTAACTTTTGTTACCCTATTGTCCGTTTTTGAATGGGTATAAATAATAAAAAAACACAGCTTTCTTATTTACAGTATCTCTTATGGCTTTAGCTTTCTTTGCAACAAATCTGACCCTTGGGTAAAGTTAAAGTCTTCATGAATGGATAAATTATTCCTAATCATTTTGTATTTTTTATGATAGCTTGCTACATTGCTCTACAAAGTGACAATGTTGAAAATCCAGTTACACGGTGTATGTGTAGTGGTCTAAATAGCCCTTTTGTCAATCAATACTACTTCTTTTGTACATTCACAAGCATAAGAAACTATATCAATATTCCTTCAATCTGTCAGATATTTAGCCTGTTGGTAAAAGCTGTTTAAATTGGTGCAATATTTTTATTTTTTTTTTATTTATTTTTTTAATTTTAAATTTTTTCTTTATTGAGAACCAAAAGTACATACAGTCAGTTAACCAAGGAAATAAATTACTTTCCACAAAAACATCAAAACAAGTACATAGGTTTAACATATAGCAATTAGGCATATTACTGACTGATATATACGTCCATGTACATTATAAGCAACATGTATACTTCTATTCATTCGATGTGAAAAATCTTCAATGTACATACTTGCCTTTAACTATGTCTTTTGAAATATTCAGGTGGCCCTCGTTTTACAATGGTTCAATTTACACCGTTTCAGAATAACAACCTTTTTTCCAGTCATGTGACTGCTATTGAAAAGCATTGAGAAGCAGTGCATTTATTAAAATAGCCAGTAGGTGGAGCTGTCCGCTTGTGTTGCAGCAAAGCCAAGCAAGCTGAAATTAATCAGTTTAACCAGACCTGAGCAATCGAGCAGATTTTAAAGGAACAAGATCTTCCTGTCTATAAATCAGTCCAGATTGGAATGCATAGAAAGAACAGTTTGCAGAAAAATGCAAGTGAAGTCTGTGTTGTGTGATTATTTTATTAGGTTTATAATGCTGTTTAGCAAATGTTTTTGTTCATTTAACTTAGTTTAATTATATATTCTGCGTTGTGTGATTATTTTATTAGGTGTATAATGCTGTTTAGCAAATGTTTTTGTACATTTAACTTAGTTTAATTATATATTCTGCGTTGTGTGATTATTTTATTAGGTTTATAATGCTGTTTAGCATTTAAAGTCTTCATTTCAAAGCTTTAAAAATAATGTATTAGGTGTTACTTATGACAATTTTGAGAGGGGCCTGGAACCTAACTCCCTCACTTCCCATTGACTTACATTATAAACTGGGTTTCAATTTACAACGGTTTCGATTTACAACCATTCCTTCTGGAACCTAACCCTGGCGTAAAGTGAGGGCTACCTGTATTTGTGATCGCAGGAGATTGCACACAGTACTGTGTTTCTTCTGATTTATTTGTACATGTTGTATTTTGTTTGATTCTTAACAGTAAATCCAGAAATTCTACTAAATTTGTGTCTGCTGTATAAAACATTGTAAGTTTAAAAACTGGCAATTCAACTAATTGAAACATTAAATATCATCAATGAATTTAACATAGATTCCCATTTTATTATTTTATATAATTATTATTTGTCAAACACATAAGTGATTCAAAGAGACTTACAACAGATACCAGCATATGAGGAGTCAGTTTTTGCCTCCATCACTGTGCTACACTTCTGAAAGTAGTAAGCTCCATTAAATAGAAAAATATAGAAATAAGTTATTCGGAAACTTATGTTACAACATCCTTTTTGATGGGCTATGCTAGAATAAGAGCAAGGGTGTATATTATTAGCCAGTTATTAGCCAGTTATAGTTAGGC
This sequence comes from Bombina bombina, assembly GCF_027579735.1. Taxonomy (NCBI): domain Eukaryota; kingdom Metazoa; phylum Chordata; class Amphibia; order Anura; family Bombinatoridae; genus Bombina; species Bombina bombina. The sequence continues at coordinate 25,907 of NW_026512743.1, forward strand.
AGTCAGTCAACAGTTTCTGTCTGTTTAATAACCTGTTTGATATCTGCTACATGGCATAGCAGTCTGACCACAGGCAATATGAAATCTAACCATTTTCCCAGATTTTCCAAAGCATCCAGTAGGATTAACACTCATAAATATGAGTATCCCATTTTTTTCTGAACAAATCATTAACTGTCAGAGGAAATCTTTGACACTCATTCTGGCTATTTTTTTCTAATGTAGCGTGATTTGTATTGTGTTATTATATTTTATCTGCTTGGCTTAACCAATCATATAATGCGTCATACATTCCTGTATCTCCTCTCTCAGACTGTTTTCTTTTTATCTAAAAGGGTAATTGCTTTTGATAACTGATATTAATGTACTTGTTATTCTACTTACAGGAGAATGATAATTGTGATGTTGACCCTCTCAAGCATGTGATAAAATCCTCTCTGCACTTCATTTTATTGCTCTAGGAGAGGGTGCCCTCATTTCTCGCAAAGCCTGGCACGATACTCCTCTGCCTTTAGACAGTATGTAGCACTAGATATATGCAGCTAATATCAACTATCATATTTCCTTGCAGCTTGTTGAAACCTGAAATAAATCATCAGACATCTTCCTTTAAAGGGACACAAGAGCAGGGCACCTAAGCAACCTACATATTGAACAGTTTGAAACTACCTAAACACACCCTGTAACAGTTAAAAATGTATTAACATGGGGCGGAGCTAGCCGGCGTCCAAGATGGTCGCTAGCATGTAGAGCTCTGAAGTAGGGTCGGCCCAAAAACAGCCCTAACACCATAGAACCTGCGAGCTGGAAGCTAATAACCAGTGCGTCTGTCTCCTAATAGCCCAGGGATCACATGAAGTGAGGCGGAGAAGACCCGGTGTTATAGTTAGCACCGCACACTACCGCGGCCTCCCGCGGCCTTCTGACGGCTACCCACATGGCCCACATCGAGCCTTAACAACACCCGTTACGGAGGTGCGACGCACACAGAAGCCTTCACACCGCTAACCGGAGGAGCAACTCTACACCTCACGACCAGCGCTCTCCATCTGATTAGCCACGCGGACACCATGCGAGGGGTGAGAACGTAATGCAGACATGTTAGTCTCCATTGCCGCATAACACACACATCGTGGCTTCACCACAATAACCTCACATAGGGGTAACTACTCCCCCAAACGGGCAAATCACACCATATAGCCTATCTAACCTCCATCACCCACCAATTACCCCTGCACCCTATGTGGACCACTGCGCTGCATGACACAAAGATGGCGCCGATAGTCACATCAGCACAGGAACTGCAGCCTCACTATACCTAGTGAAGAGGGAGATAATGCACACTTACAGGCGCTCCATCTATCATTAAACTTGCTCCTAGCTACAACAACTGAACCAGTATATCACAACAGAAGGGCTCCCCTCCCACTATGTCAGCCAGGAGGGCACCCAGAGCTGAAAAATCCAGTAAGAGCAGCGCAACCCCTACAGTTCATAATTTTTTCAAAGCAGTTGAAATGGCTGCTTCAGACCCAACTGAACACTCAGAAAATCTGCCTTCATTATCATCCACATCAGATACAGGCACAACAGAGACAATGCTCACTAAAGCAGACCTGCAATCTCTACCCTCCAAAGAGGATTTCAACAACTTTATTGCCCAAGTCAGCTCCATGTTAAAATCCAGCTTATCTGAAGTTAGAAAAGAGATAAGTGAAATTGGCAATAGAATAGCACAACTAGAAGAAGACTCAGAACACACAGATAGGCTGCTGGATGTTCAGTCACAACAGACATCCCACCATTCCACTCTAATAACACAACTACAGAACCAAGTGGAAGACTTGGATAATAAGGGGAGACGCCAGAACATTAGAATCCGGGGTGTCACTGAGAACATCAAAACCCCAGAGCTCCTCCCCTATTTACAGACCTTGTTTAATACACTTATGGATAACAAAGAAGAAATTGAGTATCCGCTCGACCGGTACCACAGAGCTTTGAGGCCAACTCCCAAAGATGCAGCCCCTCCAAGGGACATAATTATAAAATTCACAAGTTTCAGAGACAAAGAAGATATCCTCACTGCGGCGAGGAAGAAATCACCCATATCACACAAGGGCTGTGCACTTCAATTTTTTGCTGATTTAAGTCAGCTCACACTAGCCAAGCGACGGGAGACCAGATACCTCACTTTACACCTCAGAGACCTTGGAATCCCCTACAGATGGGGCTTTCCATTTTGCCTCAAAGTGATCAAGGATAATACAACTGCAATCTACAGATCAACTGAGGACCTGGAAGACTTCTGCTCATCATTAAAGATCTCGCAACCCAGTCTCCCATCGCTACAGGAAGCCCCCAAAGACCAGCGCCCACCAAGACCACACAGGCAAGAATGGACTCCTGTCCACCATGGGAAAAAGACCAAGCCCTCCAAGGGAATGCCTCCGAATCAAGGAGCCGTCACCTGACTGCAAGGACTACCTTGTGTTAAGTAACCTATATCTGTTGATTGCCATGTTACACATTGCCATAGCGCGGTGTGTTCTATATAGACATTATGCCACATCCTAAGCACCTACCTGTTGCTTTGTTACCGTTTTGTTTTATTATGCCCTTTTTTCTTCTTTTCTTCTCTTCTCTGCATAGTACTAAAATTTAATTGTGTTTATGCTTTATTATGCCACATGTGCTATGTATACAATAAACCAAGTATATGAGTGTTGCGCCATATGCGCCAAAAGTACGACGAAAGGTTAACCATCCTACAGAGAGTTTGCTCCCTGTGGCAGTGTCTATACCTCATAATTCCAGCCCCATATTCTGAGGCCGACCTGCTACCGCAAGTCGTAGCAGCTACTTACTCCCCCCCTACTCCCCCCCTCCTTTTTTTTTTTTTTGTTGTTTTTCATTTCTACCCACCTACAAGTGTAGCATGAGATATGTTTATGCTTTTAGTTTAAGTTTTACACATGTTGCTTTGTTTTTTTTTTACGTTTGCCTTTTACCATTTCAGATATGCCTTCTCTGAACTGCCTCTACCACCACCTACTTTCCCTCCCCCTTCTTCCTGGTCTGGTCGGACCCGCACGACTCACCCTAAAACTCAGCCCCGGGATCTGGATCCATTCGACATAAGGTACAATCCCCCTTGTGAACACACAGCACAGAACCAGTATGGTTCCCACCCTTTCCACCTCCCCCTCCCCACTATTAGCTTAGAATGACTCTCACAGCGACACAGTACTCCCCCCCCGCCGGAACACACACCATCAAACTCATAACCCTTAACACCAGGGGACTGAACTCACCCACAAAGAGGTCGGTCGCCCTCTCCTGTTTTAAAAGAGCTAAGGCAGATGTAGTCTTCATACAGGAGACGCACTTCCCGAAAGATAACTCACCTAAATTATCAAATAGAGACTTCCCCACTGCATACTTTGCGTCCCATACCAGCAAGCGTGGAGGGGTAGGGATTATGTTCCACAGATCATTACCGTTTCAACTGTCACAAATAGAGGCAGACCCAGGGGGCAGATGGCTAATCCTTACTGGCCTTCTATACAATCGACCTATTACCCTGGCCAACATTTACACCCCAAACTCCAAACAGGCACAGTTTTTCAGAAAAGTCGCAAATAAGATACTCCAGGTTCAAAAGGGCTCTCTAGTCATGGCCGGGGATTTGAACGTAGCCCTTGACCCTTGCATTGACTGCTCCCTAAGCCGAGGCAGTGTACCCCTCAAAACCATCCAAGACATAACCACGACCACCCACAAACTTACCCTGATAGACATTTGGCGGGCGAAACATCCAGGCCAACGCGACTACACGTTTTTCTCTAACCCACACAGGTGCTACTCACGTATAGACTATATTTTCACTGACCAAATCACCTACAGCCTAGTGAGGGACGCCGACATAGAACCTATTAGTTGGACAGATCACGCCATGGTGTCAACCATATTAAACTGGTCAGATAGGCCCCTCTCCCCTTATGTGTGGAGGCTCGATGAATCACTGCTAAAAAGACCTGAGTTGTCCACACGCTTGGCAGAGAAACTAAAAGAATATTTTGAACTAAACAATACACCAGATATAGCACCGCATACCCTATGGGAGGCCCACAAATGTGTAATTAGAGGCGAAATAATTAAACACAAAGCACAGCTGACTAAACAATACCGAGAATCATATAGGTCCGCGACACAGAGCATTTGTGACATAGAGCTACAGCACAAAATGTCCCCCCAAGACAAGAACTTAACAGATAAACTGAGACAGGTGAGGAATGACTTAAATAGACTAATCTACAAAGAAGCTCAAACGAAGGCATTCTTCCTGAAGAAAATGTACCTAGCTACCTCCAATAAGATAGGCCCCTCCCTAGCTAAATCCCTCAAGGAACAAAAACTCAGCTCTTACATACACAGTCTAATCGACTCTGCCGGCCATCAAGCCCTTAGCAGCCACCAAATCGTGGACCAATTCAGGTCTTTCTATAACAACTTATACAACCTACCGAGCCCCCCACTCGCGGCCACCCCACAGGCGCGGGAACAGTACATTGGAGAAGCCGCCCTACCGGCACTCCCCCCAGAGCTATCAGAAACCCTGGAAGCCCCAATAACTACCTCGGAGGTACTCCTAGCAATAAAATCCCTTCCACTACGCAAGAGCCCTGGGCCCGACGGGTTCACCAACATATACTATAAACAGTTTAGACAGCTATTAGCCCCACACCTAACCTCCATGTTCGCTACAATAGATAAGCAGGTACCATGGCCCAAACACACCTTAGAAGCCCATATCATTGTTTTGCCAAAGGCGGACAGGGACCCCCAAAAAGTGGAAAATTATAGACCTATCTCGCTACTAAATTCTGATATCAAACTTTACGCAAAAATATTAGCGACACGACTGAACACAATCCTTCCCGAAATCATCCATGTAGACCAAACAGGGTTCATTCCCAGAAGGGAAGCACGAGACAATACCATCCCGGTACTCCACCTAATAGAACAGTCCAGCCGGTCTAACGCACCGTCAATTGTAATATCAACCGACGCTGAAAAAGCCTTTGACCGGCTGGACTGGGAATTCCTCCATTCTTGTCTGTCCGCCTTTGGCATAGGAAGGGTAATGATCCAAAGAATTCTCAGCCTATACTCCCAACCCTCGGCACGGGTTAAGGCCAATGGTATTCTCTCTGACAGCTTCGAGATAAGAAATGGGACGAGGCAGGGTTGCCCCTTGTCTCCACTCCTTTTCGCCATCTCAATGGAAGTCCTGGCCTCTCAGATCAGAAATAACCCCAACATTACAGGAATAGAGCTAGGTCCTAATACATATAAAGTAACACTCTACGCGGACGATGTCCTACTTCTACTCACCCACCCGAGTACCTCACTACCTCACCTATTAGGAGAGTTTGATAGATTTAGTGCTCATTCCAACTTCCTCATCAACGCTAGGAAATCTGAGATTTTAAATATAAACATTGAAAGGCAGCAGTTTGCAGCTTTGGCGAATTGCTGCCCCTACAAACTAAACTACGACAAAATTAAATACCTTGGTGTCTATCTTACCCCAAATAGTGGCAAACTGTTTAAACATAACTACATACCTATTATGCACAGACTCAAGAAAGAGCTAGATAACTGGCAAAACAAGCCACTTTCGTGGTGGGGCTGCATACAGGCGGTCAAGATGACAGCCCTCCCACGGCTGCTTTACATAATGCAGGTGGTGCCAATACACCTACCAAACACATACCTCCACCAAATACAGTCAATGCTAAACTCATTCATCTGGGGCAGTATTAAACCACGCATTAGCAAAAAAGTAATTATGTCCCCATTGGGAGCGGGTGGATTGGGTGTACCCTCGATTCAGCAATATTATAAGGCAATAGTGATGCAGAGAGTTCTTGAATGGCATGACAACACAAATAGCAAAGCATGGGCATCTATCGACTCATTCCTTCTAACCTCACCTAACCTGGGCCCTCTAGCTTGGATCAGCCCCTCAGCCCGACCACCCCTCGCAAAGACATCCCAACTCTATGCCCACCTTTTCAAGACCTGGGACGTAATACGAGCCAAAGACAAAGGAATTTTTTCCCCTGTCTCCCCGATGACACCAATATCACACAACGCCGAATTCCTGGGAGGCCTATTGGTGGAGAGGCATTGCCCAGGCGGCATGTCTAACACAACCCCATTTGCCAACCTAGTCTCTAACCACACTCTAAAAACACGCTCACAAATGACAGACATAGCTGGGGGGAGCTTCTCCTCCTGGCTCAAATATGCCCAACTGACACACCTCCTGAAAATCTCACCCCACAAGGACAGTCTAACTAGAGAACCGACCCCATTTGAAAAGCTGTGCCTGTCAGGCTCCCCACCCCGTAGCTCCCTCTCTATAGCAAAGAAAATGTTGGACAAATCCCCTATGGCAATACCCCCCTCATACAAGCTCCACTGGCAAGCAGAACTAGGAAGAGAAATATCTGAAGAGCAATGGCTGGCGATTCTATATAGCACTTCCAAGTCCTCGTCCCTAGCTAGAATTTTAGAACTGAATCATAAGATCCTATTCCGTTGGTACCTCACACCCGAAAGAATTAAACAAATTTACCCAAGAGCAGGCGCCACTTGCTGGAGGGGGTGCGGGGCAGTGGGAACGATGGCCCATATATGGTGGTACTGTCCAGTGATCTCCCCTTTCTGGAGGAGAGTAGAGAGATTCCTTAAAGAGCTCATGGGTCCAACATTTAGCTTAACACCCCTCACTGCCCTCCTGAACCACAAATATGGCAAGACCTGCAAGATCAGATGGAAACTCCTACAAATTACCATAAATAGTGCGAAGGCACTCATCTCCCGGAAATGGAAATCCTCAACTGTCCCCACGACCCAGGAATGGTTCCACCACATCTCGGAACTCTTGGAGGGGGAAGAGTATTCCTTCTTCAAGAATGGTAATCTAGCCTTCTTTCACAAAGTCCGGTTCAACTGGGAATCTCTCTCCCATACCCTGAGAGAGACGTCACACTCTACTCCGCCCAGCGCCCCGTAGGGAACAATGCCTCCGACCAGACCAACCCCCTCCCTCCGCCCCCCCCCCCCGCCTCCCCTCCTCTCCCCTCTCCCTCTCCTCTCCCCCCCCCCCTCCCTCCCCCCCTCTTTTTACCTTTCCCCTCCCTCTTTCCCCTTCACTATACATTACTCTTATGTTACATAGGCAGGTAAGGCGATACTAAAGGACAGAAAGGCATTTGTTATTTGTTTATAACTGTTTACAACTGTTAATAACTGTTTACAGCCATGTACGTTGCAGCTGAAACGTACGGACTCACTTATCTTCCAATTGCGCTACAGTCTTAACAAACTGGGAACTTGCCACAACTAAGAGGGCTGTCATTGGATCCCCCTCACTTAATATGCCCCAATACAAGGACTACTTGGACTTTTAACCCCATGGACTCTTGCATAGAGTGAGGCCACTGGCACCCACCTACCAACTGTACAATTGTTTCTAGAATCTGCATTTTATTGTATCGCAATTATATTTCAATAAAAGTTTTATAAAACCAAAAAAAAAAAAAAAAAAAAATGTATTAACATAAAACCTGCCAAATATATTAATATGTTCTTTGCTAATACTTGTGAACTAATTGTTGTAACGTCCCATTCCTTTCACGCTTATTATGCTGCAGCCTTTTATCATATCTACTTGCTGCTTCCATTAAGTATAAATGTATCATCTCTGCCCTCTCACACAAAGTACTTCATAGTCAGGTCCAGCTTTCCCTTTTAAAACCTACAGTTCTCTACATGTTGTCCTCTGCTGAAATACTGTCACTTTTTTTTGCTTCCCATGACATAGAATTTGTCTTTACATATTTCCTGATGAGTATATCTTAATACTGCAAAATATTGGGCAAGATTCACAGAAGCTTATTAGGCAGCCAAGAGCCCAATAGAATGTGAGCTCAATCCTATTGGCTGATTGGATCAGCCAATTGGATTGAACTTAAATCCTATTGGCTGATTGCATCAGCCAATAGGATTTTTTCTACCTTAATTCCGATTGGCTGATAGAATTCTATCAGCCAATCGGAATCTAAGGGACCCCATCTTGGATGATGTCACTTAAAGGTACCTTCATTCAACAAGAAAACGTCGTAAGCAGAGGATGTTCCGCGTCTTATGTCTTGAAGATGGAGCCGCTCCACTTCTGCCCGTCTGGAGGACCACTTCTGCTGGATTCGTTGAGGACTTCGGCCCGGTTGGGTGAAGACTTCTCACGGTAAGGTGATCTTCAAGGGGTTAGTGTTAGGTTTTTTTAGGGGGTATTGGGTGGGTTTTAGAGTAGGGTTGGTTGTGTGGGTGGTGGGTTTTAATGTTGGGGGGATTTGTAATTTTTTTTACAGGTAAAAGAGCTGATTACTTTGGGGCAATGCCCTGCAAAAGGCCCTTTTAAGGGCTTTTTTATTTTGGGGGGCTTTTCTATTTTGTTAAGGGGATTAGATTAGGTGTAATTAGTTTAAAAATCTTGTAATTTGTTTATTATTTTCTGTAATTTAGTGGGGGGTTTTATACTTTAGATCATTTTATTTAATTGTATTTAATTGTATTTAGTTTAGGGGATTACTTTAATTATAGTGTAGTGTTAGGTGTAATTGTAACTTAGGTTAGGTTTTATTTTACAGGTAACTTTGTATTTATTTTAGCTAGGTAGTTAGTAAATAGTTCATAACTATTTAATAACTATTCTATCTAGTTAAAATAAATACAAACTTGCCTGTAAAATAAAAATAAACCCTAAGATAGCTACAATGTAAATATTAGTTATATTGTAGCTAGCTCAGGGTTTATTTTATAGGTAAGTATTTAGTTTTAAATAGGAATAATTTATTTAATGATAGGAATATTTATTTAGATTTATTTAAATTATATTTAAGTTAGTGGGTGTTAGGGTTAGGGTTAGACTTAGGTTTAGGGGTTAATACATTTAATATAGTGGTGGCGGTGTAGGGGGGGCAGATTAGGGGTTAATAAATATAATGTAGGTGGCGGCGGTGTAGGGGGTGGAATATTAGAGGTTAATAAGTATAATGTAGGTGGCGATGGTGTAGGGGTGGCAGATTAGGGGTTAATAAGTATAATGTAGGTGGCGGTGGGCTCCGGGAGTGGCGGTTTAGGGGTAAAACACTTTATTTAGTTGCGGCGGGGTCCGTGAGCAGAGGTTTAGGGGCTCCGGGAGCGGCGGTATGAGGGGTAAACAGTATAGTTTAGTGTGGGTGTTTAGTGACAGGGTACCAATAAAGCTTGGAAAAAGCCGAAAAGCAGCGAGATTGATGACTGTTAGTTAACAACAGTCCGCTGCTCATCGCACCGTACTTGGTGCGCGGCTATTTGACAGCTTTTTTGGTAACTTTGGAGAGCATATTCAGGTCCGTGGCAGCAATGTTAGGCGATCTTAGGAGAGCGTATTGGTGCCGTTGAAAGCAAGTAAGTTGATGGCTTGATAAGTAGATGCCATTGTATCTATGTATTATAAGATCAGACGCTAAGTCACTGCACAATTTAAACTGCTTGCTAGATACTCACTAGTATATTAATAGCCACTTTATATGGCACAAATTATATTTGATGGCTCAGTTATTTCCCTCATTAAACGATGGATTAAAACCAATACTGACACTGTTCACAAAACTTACAGTTGCAGCCATAATGGACACTATCGGCTAGATTTGGAGTTTGGCGGTAGATGGGCTGCTAACGCTACGCGTGGTTTATGTCTAACGCACGACATTGTTTGACTCCGGTATTTAGAGTACAAAAAAGACCATCTAACGATGCTCCTAACGCGTGTATGTCACACGCGGAATCCTGCCCGCGTTAGACAGTCTCCCATAGAGATCAATGGAAATGCAAAAAAAACTCTTTTTTCACCTAACACTCGATCTCGCGAGAAATACGCATAGCTCGGTCATATGACGCATACCACATCATGCACAACAATAACATGCCGCAAATGTCACAACAACAATCACTCAACAAAGCACAGAAGCATTACACTTTCACAAGCGGGGGGATTTTTAATAAAACAACAAAAAAAAAAATTTAATACAGGGAATACGCATATACTTTAAGATGCGGAAATTCACAAAATAACAACAAGGAATAAAAAATATATACATACACTAGCAAAATAATCGCATTCAATATCACTATATATTAGGACAAACATACATATACAACACTTCACTAATAACACACCATCGCAAATTCACATTTAAACAGAATACTATTGGACAATGTTAGAGAAAACGACCACTATGACATCATCGCATTCTACACATTCCACAAATACTAACTCCAAATGAGCATGCGCAAATTCACACAACTAATACACATTGCACTAATATTAATTGCTAATAAAGCACACCTGAACACAATTTACAACGGAAATTGGTACATTATTAAACATTTACACAGGGTATATAAGCACCACACAAGCATAGCTTCTTTGACTGTGTTGCTGGTGGGTCTTTGGAGATTGGAGGTTTAAGATTAGAGAGTTTGTGCATTATTGTGAGTGAGTTAGTGTTAGTGTGAGAGAGTGAGTTGTTAGTGTTATCGTGAGTGAGTGGGAGTTAGTGGGAGCGTGAGTGAGTTATTGGTAGTGGGAGTTGTTAGTGAGAGTTAGTGGTAGTGTGAGTCAGTTAGTGGGAGCGTGAGTTAGTGGTAGTGTGAGTTAGTGAGAATTAGTAGTAGTGTGTTAGTGAGAATTAGTAGTAGTGTGAGTTAGCAAGCGAGTGATTTTTCTGTACACTTAACACATTTACACGCAAACACATTCAATACATACATACACTTATCAATAACACTACATACACTCCATCCCCCACACCCCCTCATACTACACTTCATACCCCATTCCCTGTAGTCTCATTCCCTTTCATCCCATTTACTCTTATCCCATACCCCATACCCATCCCATACCCATCCCCTAGTTACATTTAGTTTACATATCCTCCTTTTAGTCTTCTTCTTCTTTTTGTTTATTTAAATACTCCTTACCCTCTTTGTTTTTTTAGATCCCTCTCACACTTTCAGCACTTTTTTTGTCTTTTTAGTTCTTTATTTTGACGCCCTTTCATTTCATCACACTCACTTTTTGTTTGATTATTTGGGGTTTAGTTTAGGGAACAGATGGAGGGCAGGCAGGGGAGAGGTAGAGGGGGGAGGAGAGGGAGGGGGAGAGGAACAGGGCAGGAAGGGGGGCAGGAAGCGGGGGTGGAAGTGGTGGGTGGACCCAGCCACTTGGTTCAAGATGAACAAGTGGCTGGGCCCAGTGGCGGACAGAGTAGGGCTTCACAGTCCGGGAAACAGAGGGCATCGTCACAGGGGAAGGCCAAGGCGACTAGGGAGGCGATGTTTTCGATGGAGGAGAAGGAGGCCCTCGTAGAGGCCTATATGGCCAGGTATAGGAGGCTGCAGCACCAGAAGACCACCCCGACTGAGAAGAGGAAGCTCTGGCATGAGATAAGGAATGCAGTCAATGCAGTGGGTGGCCAGAACAGAGATATGGACTCAAAACATCGCTACCGGGACTGTAAGATGGATCTCAAGAAAAAGTTAAGCCTGGAGGCCCGACATTCCGCAGGAACCGGTGGCGGCCCTGCCCTGGAAATCGAGTACTGCCGATGGGAGGAAATGTTGCGGCCCAGCATCTCCGAGGTGGATGTAGTCGGTATCGGAGGAATTGATACGAGAACCTGCCATTCTCATCTGACGGTAAGCTCATTGAAGAATAAATTCACATACGAATGTATTTCAAGGGACACTATACGCAAACCTTTACTTTCATGATTGAGGTAGAGAATACAATTTGACAAAACATTCAAATGTACTTATATTACTTAATTTGAATCATTCTTGAGATATATTTTAATGAAGAAATAGCCATGCACACGGTGAACCAATCACAGGAGGCAGCTATATTCAGCTAACAATCAGCATCTAAGCATATTTAGATATGCTTTTCAGCAAAAAATATCCAGAGAATGAAGCTAATTAGATAAGAAAAGTACATTAGAAAGTTGATTATAAATGTATGCTTCTAAATCATGAAAGATAAAACATTGGGTTTCATGTCCCTTTAAGGATCAGATTAATGCTATTACGCTGTTTACACGCATTCACAATTACTTTGCGGTTACATCAGTATCTAGGCTATAGGTTAGGTGTGCATTTAAACAGACTGAAAACAAACGCTAAAACATTCAGATTGACCAGAGATATCACAAACACGGTTTAGAAAATGTGGAAATCGTATTGATTGTTAGATTTCAAAGTGGATTAATGATTCTGCATTTGTAATTGTATCGTAAGCTAAGTCATTTAAAGCTTCATTTGGAAATATGCTAATATATACATTTTTTTTTTTTTTTTAAATATACAGAGTCTGGGGAGGAGGCAGCACAACAAATACAGCCTCCTCCATCTTCCCGGAAGCAGATGAAGAGGCCCTGGAAGCAGAGGAGGAGGCCGCGTAACCAGAGGCCCCTCAAGGACCCGCACCCCGCCGTGCACGGGCACCCCGCCATGCACGGGTACCCCGCCAAGCACAACAAGAGGAAATAGCGGAGGTGCGGGTTCTACTAGACTACATAGACCAGATGCGTAACTCCCGGATACAAAATATAGAAGGCCGAACTCGAATTCTTGATGGACAAAACCAAATAATTGAAGGCCAAAACCAAATAATAAACATACTTAATAGAATAGAACAAGGGCAAAACAGAATCATTAATCTATTCCAAGAGATGTTTAATTTTTTCCGGGAGGTGCATGCTGGTCTGCCTCCTGGTCTGCCTCCTGCTGCTGGGCCTCCTGCTGCTGGGCCTCCTGCTGCTGGGCCATCTTCTCCTGCCGGCCCATCTTCTCCTGCCGGGCCATCTTCTCCTGCCGGGCCATCTTCTCCTGCCGGGCCATCTCCTCCTGCCGAGCAATCTCCTCCTCCTCAGCCATCTTCTCCTCCTCAGCCATCTTCTCCTCCTCAGCCATCTTCTCCTCCTCACCTTGGTCGTCCCAGTACTCTTCCTTCCACTCTTCCCACAACATCTCCAAGGAGCACTTGTCAGAGTCGGCAGTTGCCCCTCCCAGAGCCTCAGCCCCATGGGAAGAGAGGAAGGAAGAGGAAGTAAGTATTTGTTTTCATGTTTAATGATTTTTTTATTTAATGTGTAATGGATAGGTATGTGATGATGTGGTTTTCATACACTTGTGGACCACACTCTGTATATAATCTACTTCTATGGGACAGGGTCCATGGAGGCAGATTGTTTGCAGAGTGTGGGTTATAAGTGTGTGAAAACCACATCATCACATACCTATCCTTGTTCATGATATTGATTGGTTTCTGTGATGTGATGTCCAAACTGTTTCCCGAATCGCAAACAAAATTACCATTACAATTATCCATGATGGCATATTACTGTTTGAATGCCAATAACACAGCTTAAAGGGACAGTCAGAAAATTATTGATTACAAAGAAAACACTGTATTACGCATTATCAAGTTGAAAACAACAAAACATGGAGAAATACGTGTGACTTATGTGCTTACCCTTGTATCTATGACTATGAAAAATGACCACTTATTTGTTGTTCTGACATAACAACATTTTAGATATCAATGATCAATACATGGTAAATAATATGCTGTATGAGCACAAGGTTTTACATATACAAATGATATCCAAATGCCCTCTAGTGGTCAAATTGTATAATGATTACATGCACTCTTCAAGCTCGAAGAAATGAGCACACGAATCTCATAGGTTTAGCTAGCAAATTAAAATAAACACAGACAAATGATTAATTGGTGAGAAACATTTGATATCATTGATATTACAAAATTGACTTTTAGAATAATGCAAAACATTATTTGTTTTCTAAACTGTCCCTTTAACAAAATTACATATGCTAACATATATTTGAAGATTGTTGGTATATCTACATGTACTTGTTCAAACAATAAATATTGAAATCAGATTTATATTGACGTGTTAAATAAAGTCTATTTTCTTAAAGAGACATTATTGTGTTAATTTATTTTTAGAAAGACATTTGTTTTAACAATGAATATGGTTTAAAGTCCTTTTAGGAGTGGGGGGTGAAAATATGCTAACAATAATATATTTGGAGATTAACCAATGTGGAACTCATACATGATACAAAAATCAACATTTGCATTAAAGGGACAGTATACTATATTTTTAACAGAACTGTATGTAATAGACACTACTAGAAACAACAAGATTAACATATACTGATATCAATATTACAAAGCTTTAAACACTTTCAAAGAAAATCGGGTTAGCTCTATTGAAAATATAGATGAACCCCCATTACAACCATAAAACAAGACAATACACCATCATACACAAAACAGGAGAAAGCTGGAGATGGTACTCACATGAAACTTAGAGGCTTGGCGAGGAGTCTGAAAATTACTTACATTTTATTTGAACAGAAGCAAAATGAAACGTGTATTTGTTAAACAATGGACTATCTAACTAGAGACCAAATTAAAAAATTTGATTTATAATGTGAGTGTCTAATGAACCTTTAATAAAATATACGACGAAATTACATTTAGAAGAAGTCGGCATCATATATTTAGCATATGATAAAGATAAATGCATATTGATTACTTTATTCTAACACAATAGCGCATATTTATGAATTAGATATCTTTAACATTAAACACAACAGTCATTTTTCAGAAAAAGGAACATATTGTTGACAAACATATTAAACAACATGGATTATAGAGATTTGCACTTGCCTCGAAATATCATATGCATGAAAACATTTTGCTTTCGTTCGTTTATTCAACCAGACATCCAGCAAAAGAGAATGTGGTGATCTTTATCAGCTATGGGTCAACAATGTAACATGATGCAAAAAATCCATATTCGCAAGGTTTTTAAAATTGGCTTCATTCACAAACGTGTTTAACGTGCACAAACAAATATTGCGGGACTACGTAATACAATCAGACGTTTTTTTACCTTTGCATGTGACGTCTTAATTAACATGGTGCTTCCTTGATCACGTAAGAACGCCATCCAATAAAAGGCACATTCTTGATCACGTAAGAACGCCAAAAAAGGCGCATCCTTGAACGCGTCAAAACGCCATCCAATAAAAGGCACATTCTTGATCACGTAAGAACGTCAGTCAATACAAGGAATCATTGGACAGCCTGGCAGGTGACGTCTTAAGCAACATGGCGCATCCGAGATCGCTGAAAAACCGCAGCCAATACAAGGACTCAGTTG
The DNA here is from genome assembly GCF_027579735.1 of Bombina bombina. Taxonomy (NCBI): domain Eukaryota; kingdom Metazoa; phylum Chordata; class Amphibia; order Anura; family Bombinatoridae; genus Bombina; species Bombina bombina. The sequence continues at coordinate 41,278 of NW_026512743.1, forward strand.
ACAGCTTGGCATATCACTAAGAAACGTATTTATATTTTAGTAACTAGTATGTGTCTAGATTGCTATCTAGGAATGTCACAAAATCATGAATCATCTTTTCGGACTTGACTGTCCCTTGAACTATAGCTATGGTGTATATCTTTAACATTTAAAAGATGCACATGAGAAATACATATGCCATTGATGTTTTAAGATATGTTTAGATTGTTTTGGAATAACAATAATGACACATGTATTGATTAAACGTGTCATTTATTCAAGTTGAAATATGGTCAGCCTACCTATAGCCATATATGGGAGGAGAAGTATTTTGTTAACATATTTGGTAAAAAATATTCATCATCTAAAATATGCGCATTACACACAGAGATTTATTTGGTTACACTTTTACAATAAGATAGAATTGAAAATGAAATACATGTGCTGTCAACATTACAATAAGATTGTTTATTAATAAGATTATATGTCCTTGTTCATGTAAAAAGGACAAAAAACGCTTTAGAAATGGAAATACATTCATTAACAATTGTGCTCACCATCACTTAAAGGGACATGATTTTTTTTTTTTTAAAAAGAGGATACACAGAGACAATACTATTTCAATAAAATGAACACTTTACAGGGATTATATCATTGTATCAATCCTCAGATCATTTGTTAAAGGTGCATCAATTCATGCAGAGTTTCTAAATACACACATGGATGTGAAATATACATATATACACAAATAACAATCTATATATACATATATAAAAGAATTACTATGCTAATCATAATCATGCAATGATAAAGCTTTGAGAAAAATATATAAAGACAAATAATAAAATTACATTGGAGATGTTAATCTTAAAGTCATTTACAATTGTATTACATATATGATTCTTGAAAATCCATTATTTTTGGTAGGTCCCTTTAAGGATCAACCAGGTAAACTAGAGCTTTCAATCAATAAAATGAATAATGAGGACAAAGAATCGTGCAATGACATGTCTTTTATTAGTATGTAAGAAAACATCAACAACGTTTATAAATAATCTTGTAAAAATAAGGAATATTTGAGCCATATGACAAGGAAACAGAGTGCATCACAGTCCATGAAGAGAGTTGCCAAGGGCCAGCATAGCCCCATTGGAGACATATGACAAGGTAACAGAGTGCATCACAGTCCATGAAGAGAGTTGCCAAGGGCCAGCATAGCCCCATTGTAGATATATGACAAGGTAACAGAGTGCATCACAGTCCATGAAGAGAGTTGCCAAGGGCCAGCATAGCCCCATTGGAGACATATGACAAGGTAACAGAGTGCATCACAGTCCATTAAGAGAGTTGCCAAGGGCCAGCATAGCCCCATTGGAGACATATGACAAGGTAACAGAGTGCATCACAGTCCATGAAGAGAGTTGCCAAGGGCCAGCATAGCCCCATTGTAGATATATGACAAGGTAACAGAGTGCATCACAGTCCATGAAGAGAGTTGCCAAGGGCCAGCATAGCCCCATTGGAGACATATGACAAGGTAACAGAGTGCATCACAGTCCATGAAGAGAGTTGCCAAGGGCCAGCATAGCCCCATTGTAGACATATGACAAGGTAACAGAGTGCATCACAGTCCATGAAGAGAGTTGCCAAGGGCCTGCATAGCCCCATTGGAGACATATGACAAGGTAACAGAGTGCATCACAGTCCATGAAGAGAGTTGCCAAGGGCCAGCATAGCCCCATTGTAGATATATGACAAGGTAATAGAGTGCATCACAGTCCATGAAGAGAGTTGCCAAGGGCCAGCATAGCCCCATTGGAGACATATGACAAGGTAACAGAGTGCATCACAGTCCATGAAGAGAGTTGCCAAGGGCCAGCATAGCCCCATTGGAGACATATGAAGAGGTAACAGAGTGCATCACAGTCCATGAAGAGAGTTGCCAAGGGCCAGCATAGCCCCGTTGGAGACATATGACAAGGTAACAGAGTGCATCACAGTCCATGAAGAGAGTTGCCAAGGGCCAGCATAGCCCCATTGGAGACATATGACAAGGTAACAGAGTGCATCACAGTCCATGAAGAGAGTTGCCAAGGGCCAGCATAGCCCCATTTTAGATATATGACAAGGTAACAGAGTGCATCACAGTCCATGAAGAGAGTTGCCAAGGGCCAGCATAGCCCCATTGGAGACATATGACAAGGTAACAGAGTGCATCACAGTCCATGAAGAGAGTTGCCAAGGGCCAGCATAGCCCCATTGGAGCCATATGACAAGGTAAAAGAGTGCAACAGGCACAACAATAAACTTAAAAAAAGGCCAAATGGCAACAATAACAAAAACATCAACATGTGGACGGAGGATTCTTATCTGCGCCCTTGGAGCATCTCCAGATCCTCCACTTACTGGTCATCCTCTTCATCGTCCTGTGCATGTCCAGCTCCAGATTCAGGCCTTGAATTTAATAGCATGATCTGCCGCAGAGTCAAATCCTGAACCCGGAGCTGGGCCTGCATGGTGTCGTTCATCCCTCTCAGGACAGCTGCGTTCCTCAACACGGCCTGCTCTACTCATGCTATACCTTCTAGCATGAGCCATGCTGAGTCACAGCCTAAAATAAAGAATAAATCAAATATTAAGGATAATTACACAATAGACGAAAAAATAAGCAAAGATACATTGTCATCATAAAGACAAATCATTCTTTACATCAATTTGTTTAAATTGATTCTTTACACATTAAATATGTTATTCAGAAAGACCGAAATCATTAAAGGGACAGTTTACTCAAACAAGTTGTCTCCTTTAATTGGTTTTCGATGATCCACTTATACAGCTTGAGTGTATCAAATCTTGTTAAAGGATTTACATTGTACTTACATTAGCAATTTAAATATTTTAATTATACTGTGGTAGGCACACCTATCCTTAAACATTTTGGCGTTGAGGACAAGCTGAAGAAATTACATTCCCACTGGGTTAGACAAGAGATAATGTATCAACATTTGTACATAAATTGTTGGATCCAAGTAGTGGTGATTGGTATATGTAGTGATATCAAATTAAAGGGACACTGAACCTAAATATTTAATTGACTGATTCAAATAGAGCATGACATTACAAATATGAAAAAATTACACATATTCTTTAAATGTTAGAATTCTCTAGCTAGATTTTGAATGCAAGAATGTAGGTTTATAGGGCAGGCCATATTTGTTTATCAACTTTGGTTGTCCCTGCTGGTTGATGGATACATTCATCCAACAATAAAGAAATGATGTCCACAATTATTTTCTATTTAAAATTAATTCTAGGCATTTCTTTGTTTCAATAAAGATAGCAACAGAATGAAGAATAATTCATAAGAGTAGTAAATTATAAATTTGATTAACATTGCATGCTCTATTTGAATCACAATAGAAACAATTTGCCTTCAGTGTACCTTTAAGTATCTTATAATGTGGATTTTGAATGATACTTACAGCTGTGCCTGGGAAGGACAATCCAACACCCAGGACAATGAAGGTTGAGACAGGGGGGGGGGGTGGGATTGGGTTGGGGAAGGATGAGCTGCTGCTCCGGGGTAGGCCGTACAGCTGGGGAGTGGTGAGTTGGGGTCTGGGCAGCTGTACGGGCCATAATACGGGGAGAGCGGCGAAGGGGGGTGAAGGGGCGTGTTTTGGGAGGCACAGGGAAGGGGCGTTTTTTGGGAGGGACAGGAAATGACAAATGGGAAGGGCCGGCAGGGGTCTGGGCCTGGGCAGGGTCTGGGCCTGGGCAGGAGTCTGTGCCTGGGCAGGGGTCTGGGCCTGGGCAGTGGTCGGGGTCTGGGCCTGGGCAGGGGTCTGTGACTGGGCAGGGGACTGGGCAGGGGCGGAAACCAGATGACCAGAGGTGGAGGATCCATCTGAAAAAAATAATCCAAATATATTAACATCTCATACATCATGAAATCAAATCAACGCATTTCAAATTGATTATGTTTTCAATATACTTAAAAGTGTGTTTGAATTTCTAAACAATTATGAACTGAGGATATGGTATGCATATAGGCACTCAGATGAATATCAATGACTGTCTGTACAGTTATAACATTATTATTGTGTTTTGGCCTGGAATATGCATGTGACATAATGATGGCATGAATTATAAATTTTAAAAAAAAAAAAAACATCCAAGCATATTTTCATGCTGCCTGATATAGAAAGGGGGCCGTAGTGTATTTGAACAGACAAATAATATTCCTTTTTAAAGTGCAAAAGCTGTAGACTTTGAATGTCTTCAATAAAATGATTTCCAATAAAGCAACATGTTGGAAACATGATATATTTCACATACCATCAAACTCCAAGGCAGCCTCTTCCTCCTCCGTCACACATGTTAAATCAATCTCTGTAAAACATAACATGTTGTGTACACGTTAAGATCAGATATTATAACATATGTTACTGTTGATCAAAGACACACATCAATGTTGCATTAAAGATATACACACCCAAAGTTATGATTTACATCATTTTGATGGAGCATACAAATGACATTAGATTTGTTATTCTCAATGATTCAGATTTTCGATGTATTGTTTGTATTAATTTTAAAATCATAAAAGCATAGTACATAGAACATTTAAGATTTCTCATGTGTGTATCACTTGATGACTGTTGTCAAAAATGAACATGGAAACAAACATATTCTATACATCTTCTGAATAACAAAGGTGTAGACTATGAAAGTTTTAATTATTAATCTTTCAATATTCCAAGAAAATTAATATATAATCAGAGGAGTAAATTATATGTTTGTTTCAAATGTTATGCTTCATCAGAATCATGCTCATAATATTGATTACCAATACACCTTCAATGACATATAAATGAGTCAATGGACTTACCAGGAGACCGCAAAGGCGGCTCTGTGTCAGTGCTGGATTCCTCTGGGCTCCCCACACCAACTCTCTCTATGAATGATATAGATATATATTAGTGAACACATTTGGGATAGCACTAAATCACATCTGTAGCGAATTTTAAGAATAATCAACTTGAAAATGTGAAGAATAGAGCAGTCATTAAACAAAAATATGCTTGATTGAATCAAGGGGATTCTGTTAAAAATGATGTATTGAACATATATTTAATTTCTGACTATATTAGACATCAAACTCATCTCATACGATGCTATTGCATATCTAAATATACCCATTGATCAATGTTCTTAAAAGAATACACACAAACCACATTGTGAATAACAGCTGTTGACAAATATAAACAAAGACATGTGGCACATCGAGCCATTTGTTCAATGTACAGTAATCTTGTTTAGGACACAACACATATTTATCACAATACAAAACCAAATTGATTAGTACAAATATGTAATCATGGTGCTGTTAGAGTATGCTGATATCTATAAAGTAACTCCAACAGTGAATATGTGAATTATATATCAATATTGTCTAATCCAAAGAATGTAAAGATGAATGAATCTATTGTTTATTAAAGGGACACTGACATGATTTATTTCAATCATTGATTTCACTGTTCAAACTGTTCCAAATGATTTAACATTGACTCCTATTATAATTGGAATGTTGCTACATTTTAATCTTAAAGGCAGATAAGCAATATTGGATTCAATAAATATTGTTTGTTGAAGGTATCCACCAATCATCAATCAAAACCCACGTTGGTCAACCAAAATTGAGCTGCAGATAAACGTACATTCTTGATTTTAAAATACATTTAGCAATAGAATATTTCACATATGATTATAGTATTATATTTACATGTTGATTAATATTGCATGCTCTATCTGAATGACAACATTAATAATTTTAGCTCAGTATCCCTTTAATATAAAATTATATTGATTTGACAATGTTGGTGTTAATGAATTCTTTACTCCATATGTTGATGTAATGAATGGGATTGAGCATGCAATTCCAATCTAATATGTTATTTAAGGATATCCTATCATCTATTAAAGGGACATGAAGCTCTAAATGTGCAATTGTATAATTTTTTAAACTATGTACTACTGTACTACTGTTATCTGAACACATGATTTTAACTTTTGCAAATATGCCAATTTATGCATAGAAAAACAGCCGGATAATACCAGTAATGCATTGTTTAACCTAAACCAAAATCCATTTTTTTTTTAAGAACTAAAACAATAGACTGAACCAATGTAGCTCATAAAATGTTTAAACAAAATAATAAAATCACGTTTAAAATTAATTCGATGTAAAATTTAGTTGGCATGTCCCTTAAATGACGTGATCAATTTCAAAAATGGAATCTATATTTTTAAAATCTAAACATATGCAAAATTGTGTGTATTTTTAAAAAATGTATACAAATAAGATTAAGCAATATACAAGGGAAGAATATAAATTGGACATTCAAAGAATCTTACATTAAAATTAAGACATCCAGAATAGATGGGATATCTTAAATTCCAAACAAAATCAGAGTAGTCTTACAATGTAATCCTATTTTTTTGTTTTATTTATTCTTATTTGCAAAAAGTTTTAAAATCCATTTTGAAGATACATATAAATATTGAACAATGTGGATTTAGTATGTAATGTTCTGTCCATGTTTCTAAGACAAATGTCAATTAAAATGAGACATAAAATCCAAGGCTGTGACAAGCCCTGCCTTGAGGATCCAGCACCAACATCCAGATCTGTAATATATGAAATGAGGATTGGATATCATTAATACAAATCATGCCATGTTTAAAATCTTTACATTATTAGCAAATCAATTAAAAACTATTAATCCTTTGGTAGTCCCATGAGTTAATTGTTTCCTCAATTCAATTCATGATAAATATATCCTGTACTCTTATTTTCAATCAGTTGTGTTGTTTACTGTAGCTTAAATTATTTTTTTGTGTTATTTCATTCTCATCAATTGATTGGCATATGTTATAATTTATTTGGATTCTTCTTTTTTTATTATGTATAATATTGAAAATAAGAATACTGTATTCTTCACATATATAATAATTCACATTTCATTTTGACCAACATGTGTAAAGCAATGCCACTTACAGCAAACCCATGTTAATGTGTATGCGCAATTCCATTTTCGCGATCATTGCGCAATGATTCCAAGCGGAATTACGCATCCGTCATTTGACCAACATGTATAAAGCAATGCCACTTACAGCAAACCCATGTTAACGTGTATGCGCAATTCCATTTTCGCGATCATTGCGCAATGATTCCAAGCGGAATTACGCATCCGTCATTTGACCAACATGTATAAAGCAATGCCACTTAGAGCAAACCCATGTTAACGTGTTTGCGCAATTCCATTTTCGCGATCATTGCGCAATGATTCCAAGCGGAATTACGCATCCATCATTTGACCAACATGTATAAAGCAATGCCACTTACAGCTAACCCATGTTAACGTGTATGCGCAATTCCATTTTCGCTCTGTGACGCATATTCTGTAGAGCGCAAGAAACATCATTCCTATTTCATGTGTCACTAATCTAAAATCAGATATCTAAACATCATATGTAGTGTATGTTGTGAGATCTGTATAGGTTTAGTATCTGACTATATACACATTTTTTAAAAATAAATCAAATATTAAGATATTATATGAAGTTGGATAGTTACCTGGTTCAGATTCTCCATCATCTCCTCCCAGGCCACCGGACGGAGAAGCAGCTGCCCTGGCCCCCGCGTCAGGACTTTCAGATCCCGCAGCTGGGAGGGAAGAAGAGGAGGCCGAGGATGGCGAGGATCTAAATCTTTTGGGGAGCCGGAGATTGAGGAGCTCGCATAAAGTCACCTCATAAGGGAGTAGGTATAGTTTCCGCGGGGCCTTTCTTTGGCCCCCTCTTTTACGGGCTTGTACCCAGACCCTTATGAGGTTGACTTTTTTTGTTAAGCGCAACCTCATATCTCCGAATCTCCTTATGATTTGATCCTGGCTCCTCTGGACGTCACACACCAATTTAACCACATTGGTGATAGACTCCCAGAGGGCCTTCTTAACAGGCGCATCTGTCAACCTCCTCTTGTTTCCAAACAGCTGGGGATAAAAGTCCTTGACGGCGTGGACCAGTGCAGCGCTCTCCTGCTTGGTGAACCTGGGAGGTTTCATGCCTGCTGGGTTGTATAATAATAATATATATTGCCTGCAGGCATTAGAGAACTGACAAAGATGGCAACGTGAAATGGACTTTTATATGGTGAAGTAAACATGAGATGCACCATGGGACAAGTTATCTGTACATATGATTGGATAAAAGTTTGAAATATTGTTAGAATGTCTGTGAGACCATCCTGACTCAAGTTGTGTTTGTGTGATGAACTCTGATTGGCCGTTCCTTAATGTTTCATATCTTAGCAACTTCCATATACATACCTCCTGGTGGTGCTGTAACTTCATTTTTCATGTAGACTTATTTGTAACTCATGGGCCTGTCATGCGGATATGTGTGACGCAGATTTAATATCTGTGATCCGTTAAATATTAATGATTAAATTCTCTTTAAAATCTAATACTGTCACATTATTAAATGTTGTAGACATTTCTCGGTTTAATAACGGTCTGTTTCTTTAATACAAATACACATTTAATATTGTATGTCTTTATTGTTCATAAAATCCATTTCTTGACTTATTGTGAAGTATTGATATTGCTCTATTAAATGTATTTATAATGCACATTGATTGTGTGCTATTGCGTGACATTAGACTCTAATGTTTAAAGATGCTAATCTGGTGTTTCAAGATGCGTTTCCCACGCAATATTTCTGAATGTTCAAATTCAGGTTATAATGTCAGTAACTTGGATAATCTGTTTATAAATGTTAAACTACAGGTTTGTTTGTTATTAGTAAATAAACCTCGAGCTTGTATTTGTCTGAAGTGCTCATATATGTTATTGTGCAATTGCGTCTTTATTTTTAAATAGACATTACAAACAAACAATTGTATCAAATGATCTGTAGAGATAGAAAATTGTTTAGACTTTAAAATGTAACTCAATTTATCTTAGTATTTACATATCCTCAACAGAAGAAATTTAAATGCACATGGTTGAGCCAATCACATAAGGCATATCTGTGCATCCACCAATCTTCATCTACTGAGCCTATCTCGATATGCTTTTCAAGCAAAGTATGTCAAGATAAGAAGAGAAGTAAATACACTCTTTAAATCTCTAAAAGGGACACTGTCCAAACAAATTTAGCGTTCGTGATTCAGGTTGAGCATGAAATGTTAAACAACTTTATAATTTAATCCGATTCTCAAATGTTAAGAAATATCTTGTTATCTTTCTTTGCAAATCAATAATGATATTTTAGATTACGGACAATTGTTTCCAAAAACCTGGGTTGTCCTTGATGATTGTTGGATAAATTAATCCAACCAAAAAAAACAAGTTCTGTCCAGAGTACTGAAGCAAATAAATTATCTATTTAATGCCTTATTTTTAAAGTAATGATAGCAACATCATAAGGAGCATTCATAATATGAGATAATTTTTAAAGTTGCTTAAAATAGAATACTCATTCAGAATGTATAAATCATTAATTTTTTAACTGTCTCCCTTTAAGTATATTTTGAGTTCATGTCCCTTTAAAGAAACATTTCACAATAATGCTTGAAAAATCAGAAACCTAAGCACCTTCCTTTTGCTAAATTAGTATAACATATGAGTAAAGCAAATTTAGATAAACTTCTGGATTGTTTTACACACTGACTGAAATATATATTGTAAAGGAGGTATTTTGGAGTCTTCAGCTTAGCGGAACATTAAGCTATATGTTATGTATGCATTTTGGATAAGATTATAATATTTGAACAACTTAATATGTTTTGGTATTCAATCATTAGATTGTAATTATATATTCTTGGATTAAATACATATCTACATAGGCTATTTTGATGCTGATTGTTGGTTGCACATAGATGCCTTATGTAATTGACTAAGATATGTGCATTGATGTATCTTTTTCAAAGTATATTTAAAGACTGAATGTAATTCTATAGTACTTTCTAAATATGTTTAAATTCTTTTATGAATTATTGAAAAATCAATACACAATATGCTTTGTGAATGTCCCTTTAAGGACCAAAACATTTGGAATGTTGATTTAACATTGTCAAAATAAACTAAAGGGGAATGAAAATTATATATAGATATGTGATGTCTAACCCAAGAGGTAAGATTTTAAAAACTACATAATATTAATAACTATAGTTAAATGACTCCACTAGAAAATTAAATCGATTAACCTGGCATCCAATAACTAGCTTGTGAAAAATATCAAGTTAAATGACCTAACATTTATAAATGTAAAAATTAAAAGAATTTAGAAAATAATGTTTTGAGATACCTAAGGAAGATACAAGATCTTATAAAATTAATTTTACATTCAACAACACTGTCACTTTAATGTAATTGAACCACTTCCCCTTCTTAAAAGTGAAAACAAATAATTTATGTCAAATTTTGACTACATATCCGAAATTATTTTAACATCTTAGAATTTCAAAAGAAAAGCATCGATGGATCTCACTCCCCAATTAATTTAAAAAAAGATAGTTTAATGTAATATTCTCTGAATCAGTGGATTTTCTAAAATTAATGCATTATTTGATCTTATGCATGTGCTTGTCAAATAGCCAACTACCAGTCATGGGAGTCAAATTGTTTTTTATTGACAGATTATCTGGATATTTATTATAATCTGTTCAAAAGAGTGTATTTAATACTAAAATGTTTATTATTACCATTTAAAAAATTAAAAGTTTCTGAAACAAAAACAAAAAAATATTCCTGGAAGTCATCAGATGACAATCTGAAATAAAAAAAAATAATTTTAACAAAGTTAATACACACGTTGTCAAATATTCATAAAATACATTTACAATCATCTTGTGTCTATGCTCTAACTTTGTTCAACATTTTATCAAGATATTTATTAATTGAATTTAAAAAAAAAAAAACATACACCATTCTATTGTGTAATAAAAAATAAATTTAAATATCTGAATTTCTAATTCTACATAATAATGTATATCACATTTCAATAATATATATGTATGCTGAACATAAATGTAATATTTCATGTCCATTCAAATACCTCTATATCAACTATAATATGTATTCCGTTTTCTGATTGTGATCCCTAAATATCTAATTATGAAATAAGTATGACTAATGTATGTAAGCTACCAATATTCAACATTCTTCCTGTGATTCTTAACTAGCATGCATTGGTACACCAACCTGGATAATGCATGGTCTTTGAAAGTCAATTCAGGTGTAAACAGTTGATCTTCAATAGGTGTCTAATTCATCAGTTCATAAAATAGAGGACTGTGAAATACTATCTAAAAAAGTAAAATCATCTAAGTGTTTGATTGTGATCCCTAAATATCTAATTATGAACTAAATATGACTAATGTATGTAAGCTACTAATATTCAACATTCTTCCTGTGATTCTTAACTAGCATGCATTGGTACACCAACCTGGATAATGCATGGTCTTTGAAAGTCAATTCAGGGGTAAACAGTTGATCTTCAATAGGTGTCTTATTCATCAGTTCATAAAATAGAGGACTGTGAAATACCATCTAAAAAAGTAAAATCATCTAAGTGTCTGATTGTGATCCCTAAATATCTAATTAAGAACTAAATATGACTAATGTATGTAAGCTACTAATATTCAACATTCTTCCTGTGATTCTTAACTAGCATGCATTGGTACACCAACCTGGATAATGCATGGTCTTTGAAAGTCAATTCAGGGGTAAACAGTTGATCTTCAATAGGTGTCTTATTCATCAGTTCATAAAATAGAGGACTGTGAAATACCATCTAAAAAAGTAAAATCATCTAAGTGTCTGATTGTGATCCCTAAATATCTAATTATGAACTAAATATGACTAATGTATGTAAGCTACTAATATTCAACATTCTTCCTGTGATTCTTAACTAGCATGCATTGGTACACCAACCTGGATAATGCATGGTCTTTGAAAGTCAATTCAGGGGTAAACAGTTGATCTTCAATAGGTGTGTTATTCATCATTTCCAAAATAGAGGACTGTGAAATACCATCTAAAAATTAGAAAATAATCTAAGTGTCTCCAATAGGATGCCTCCACAGCCTTATTCTATCAAATAGTTGGCACTTACCATGTGAACATGTCTTTGTATGGTTTTCAAGGTCAGCAGATTGGAAAGATAATGCCAGACATGATCCCATTGGTATACTTCAATTTCAATCTTGGCTTTTTCCACTGTCAGTCTGGGCAATCTTCACTGTCAGGCTTCTAATTCTTCCCTTTCAGTCTTTAGATTAAGTCAGCTCCCTAATGGCAGAAAAAGTTTAATAAAAATTACTACAAGTGTGTGAATCAGTTCTGTACCCCTCTCCCACCCCCCATTTCAGAATAAATTTCTGTCACTAGCTTACTAAGCGTGTGTAGCATCTTGTGCTATGTTCTATTAAGTGTGAAGGTGAGTCATATTGAGCAGAACGAACCTCTAATGTGTGACATTGAACCATAGTCATGCTAGAGGATAGTTATGCTAGAGGATCCCTTTCTGAGTATTTACATTTTAAGTAATGTGTAAACTAAATACTAGTTTAGAAAATGTATGCCATATGATGTATTTGTGTACAATTCATGCCAGCAACAGTCCATACATTTATACTTACCATCTGATGTCCTCTTTAAAAACCAGGTGGCAAAGACTCGCTACAGGACCCAATGCCCAGAGCATCACCTATATTAATAAATGAAACACATTTTTAGCATTTGATGAACAATCCTAACATGTTTTCACAATTCTCTACTTGTCATTTTCATAGAGTTCACATCTATTGACAATACTCCAGTCTAACTTCTATTATTTACCGTCTAAAGTGGCGGTTGATGATGTCTGCTCTGACATTGAGCCCCTCATCCCGGAATGGCCCCTCTAGAACAGGATCATCCTCCTCATTTCTGAGGAGGTTTCGGTGCGCCTGGACGCCCTGCAGCATCCCAGCCCGCTGTGCAATATTATGCAGGACGCTACAGGCTACAACGATCTTAGCCACCTTCTTTGGGTTGTACTGGAGGGCTCCTCCCGACCTGTCCAGGCACCTGAACCTCATCTTCAGGAGCCCGAACATCCATTCAAAAACTGCCCTGGTTCTCTTATGAGCCCTATTGTAGCGCTCCTAAGACACATCAGTCGGGCTGCGCAAGGGGGTAATGAGCCAAGGCCGGCTCATGTACCCAGAATCACCAATAAATTATGAACAGAACATAATTCAAACAGAATCCTCAAAATAGTATTTGGAGTCCAATAAAAAGTTTTGTACACGATAATCCACTAACAAATGTTTATTTAAAAAAAAAAATAATCTAGTTCAATATTATTCTCTATCTTCCCATTTCATCTAAGACATGCTACATATGCGTATTTCTCCTAAATCAAACCTTGTGTAAAATGCAAACTACATGGTTACATTGTATTCTCTATCTGAGCATTTAAGGTAAGACATGCTACATATCTGCATTGAACTAAAAGACATTAGCGGAAAGAGACAATGACATGGTTAAATTGCATTCGCTAATATCTTCCCATTTCAGCTAAGACATGCTACATATGCATATTTCTCCTAAACCAAACCTTGTGTAAAATGCAAACTACATGGTTACATTGCATTCTCTATCTGAGCATTTAAGGTAAGACATGCTACATATCTGCATTGAACTAAAAGTAGACATTAGCGGAAAGAGACAATGACATGGTTAAATTGCATTAGCTAATATCTTGCCATTTCAACTAAGACATGCTACATATGCGTATTTCTCCTAAACCAAACCTTGTGTAAAATGCAAACTAAATGGTTACATTGCATTCTCTATCTGAGCATTTAAGGTAAGACATGCTACATATCTGCATTGAACTAAAAGACATTAGCGGAAAGAGACAATGACATGGTTAAATTGCATTCGCTAATATCTTGCCATTTCAGCTATGACATGCTACATATGCGTATTTCTCCTAAACCAAACCTTGTGTAAAATGCAAACTACATGGTTACATTGCATTCTCTATCTGAGCATTTAAGGTAAGACATGCTACATATCTGCATTGAACTAAAACTAGACATTAGCAGGGAAAAAAAATAAATGGTTAAATTGCATCCTATAGCTGAACATTACGCTAACATTTTAAAACTACAGTGGCAATTGTCAAACCAATTAACCATGTTGTGCACAAATACTCACCAACGAGATAACCAGGGGGCATTTGTCTTTCCTCAAACGGTCTCCACAGGGACGACAGAGAGAGGATGCAGGCATCATGACTAGCCCCTCCAAAATTCGCACACACATGCATAATCCTCATCCGTGCGTCACAAACATACTGCACGTTGAAGCTATGAAAATGTTTGCGATTTCTGAAGGGCAAGTCATCAATTGGAGCATGCAGCGCAATGTGGGTACAATCTATGGCTCCCAAGACATTGGGCAATTCAGCAATATCAAAGAATTCCCGCTTCAGGCGCCTCCAATCACCATCATTCTGTGGGAATCCTATGTATTGCTTACTGATACGTACCATGGCGTCCAGAAAGTTATCAAACACCACAGAGAATGTACCTTGAGCCAGGCCATGCATGTACAGTTCTCCGGATTGAAAACTCCCGGAGGCCAGGACGTATAGAAAGCTTAGCATCTTACTCATGGCGGGAACAGCAGTCCTTATTCTTATACGTGGCTCCAAATGAGGTTTAAGAAGATCGTAAAGGCCAATGAGCTGTTCGCGATTGAGCCGATACTTATCATAAACCTCAAAGTCGCTCATGTTTTCCAAGGTGGGTCTCACCCTGTAGACAGGAGGACCTCGAACCAGACGACCCCTTCGTCTCAGTCTGAGCCGCCGAGGCTGCCTGATTCGACCAACAGCTAGTTCGCCAATAGCAGCACCAGCAGCGTCTACCATGTCATCGTCATCCATCTTTCAAAACAGCGTAACAAGGTATGCACTTGATCTGATGTGGATCACAAGTGATGCATTGGCCATGTTGTTTGGGGGATTTATAGTACAATTAGTCCAATGGTAGTGAGTTTGTAATGATTGCTAATTGTATTCACTTGTTTGTATGTGAGCGGCGCGAATGCTTTCACAGTGGGCGTTTTTTTGTTGTTTGCTGAAATGTTGTTTTCCAACAATGAATCTCAATGTGAAAGTGTCAAATATCACACATACAGTGCATGTTTGTAATGTTTGATCATATGCGTAATCAATATTTATGAAACGCGATCTTATAGTAACAAGCACACGTCCAGGCTAAAATGAATGAAAGTGCATAGTTGTGTATAATGTGCATCGAATGTGATCGATCAATGTTGCTGCAATATTGTTTGTAAACGACAAATTAACATCTGCCATCTGTAGTATTGTATATATATGAGTGATTGCCGAGATGTCAATATTGTATGCGTCCCTTTCAAATCGCACTAATGCTGAATAACTTCCGTCTGTCATCTGTAGTATTATATATAAGTGATTTGCGATCTGACAATATTTATTAATTGTCCCATTCAAATCTCCCTAATAATGCTGTTCCAAACTGTTCTTTACGTATATGTTGTATTGTAGTATTGAGTGTTAAAGTTCCGAAAGGGGCGGTACAGTGGTGAATCTGTGATGTGTATGGTTGAATCTTCTAATGACGTCATGATATTATTAACCTGCCTATGTAGTTCTGAAATCCTCATTGTGTTGTTGTATTGTGCTACATTGTTATTGTGTGCTGAATAAAATCTAAATGTGTGCTTTGTGGTTGCGTGATGGGTGATGCATGTTATGTACATGTACGTATATATTGTGATTGTGTCCCACATATGCTGACTTCTATATAGCGGTCTGGCATTGTTGTTCCTTCCCATAAAGTGACATCTGTAATCTGGTGTAATGATGTTCTTGTTGTACGTAATTCCTAATGGTTTCTGGTGATGGAATCATGATGTTAAAAGTACAGTAAAATCCATATGTTCTGTTTTGTGATTCCTAGAGAGAATGTAATGTGTTTTTCCCCCATCATTTGAATGCACATGTATGAGTGAATGTTAAAAGTAATGTATGTGCATCCATGACTGATCATGTGTTAAGCCCTTGTAGATATGCTGTTGCTGCAAGCATATGAGTTGAATAACTGAAATGCAATAATAAAGGTAAATGAGAATTGTTTCCCATTGTGTAGTGTTTGTGAATCCTGAAAAGTTTACATTATTTTTGTGTCCGTTTAAATGTAATATTTTGATAACAAAAAGTTTGTTACTAGTGATGTTGATTTGTAGTTGATGTAATAGAAAAGTCTGAAACAATTTAATGGTGTTGTGAATATTCAATAATTAAAATCCATAAATCCACCATAGGGAAATAGTCATTTCTTGATCAATTTATCATAGCTGGGTCTAACGCATAAAAGTATGTATTTTCTAGCGCTGGTATTTGGAGTTTTTCGGTCTACGCTATTTGCGTGCGTTAGGGAAATGTGGGTTTCGCGTGCACGAGCACGTCTTCCCAATAGAAGTCAATGGAGGCTCTAAAATTTGGTAATTTTTTTTTCTAAGACTGGTTTTCCTCGTAAAGTGAGTGACGTCATGAGCTTGTGTGAAAAAGTAACTAAATCGTGTTCTTTTTGTAATAAATAAATATTTTTTGTATGTCATGTGGTGTATATTGTTTGTATGCATCGATGAGTGTATATTTGTGATAATGTTATTAGTTAGATGTAGGTATATGAGGGTCTTTTCCCGTGTGTCAATGTAAGTCAATGGGAAAATGGATTTGTGTAGTTTTTTTTCTAACACCCGAGATCTCGCAACTTTGATCATTTGTATTTTGCTGAAAAATTATTAAATCTTAAAAATAAACATAGTGTAGTGTTTGTATGAGTGTAAGTGTACTTTGTGTAATATTTGTTTTGTGATTCGTGAATGTTTATTTTGTCTGTATATGTTTACTACTGGGTCTGAGGTGTCGGTAGAAATTTGAGCGTTGAGTGATTTTTGAGTGTCGGTAACTGAACTCTAAATACCAGAGTCTGTAAGAAACCAGCGTTAGGGGCCTCTAACGCTGGTTTTCATGGCTAACGCCAAACTCCAAATCTAGGCCTAAGTTACTTCAAGTGTATGCGACCCGACGAATCAGGACGCTGTGCGTCTTGATGACGTCACGGCGATGCAACGATAGTGAGGCTAAGTATCATTCATTTTAACGATTAGTGGGGTATATAAGGGTTGTATTTTGTGTGTTACGGTATACTGTGTGTTTTTTATGACTACCATTTGACAAAGGGACCGGATCGGTGCTCAAAACGTTATGGATTTTATATGCTAAATAAAGGTTACTTTTTATTGAACCAAGACCAATGAGTGCTTTCTCTCTTCTGGGATATTGACATTTTATTGAGAGCACCCTGGCACAAATGATCTAAGGAGTGCAAGTCTGATTAACTGATGTATATATAAACACTGCTTTATTTTCAGGAGTCTGAGGACAGGCATCACAGCCCGAAAATACATACATACATACATACATACATACAAAATACATACATGCATACATACATACATACATACATACATACAGGTAGAAACCCTTTATATAAACTGCTTGGGACCGGAAAATGTTTGGATTTCGGAATAGTTTGGATTCTGGAATATTTGCATTTATAAGATGAAAGAGTTGGGAGACGGCATTATACCAAGTGTAAACAACAATATCTTATGTCATTTGGGAAATATTTACATTTCATAATATAGTTTATACGTGTAACTTAAGGTAATTTTATATAATTTTTTAATACTGTAATTTGTATACAAAAAGATACAATTTTGGATATTAGACGTTTACCACATTTGTACCAAATTATCTGGTACAAATGTGGTAAACGTCTAATATCCAAAATAGTATCTTTTTCTATACAAATTACAGTATTAAAAAAATATATAAAATTACCTTTAGTTACACGTATAAACTATATTATGAAATGTAAATATTTCCCAAATGACATAAGATATTGTTGTTTACACTTGGTATAATGCCGTCTCCCAACTCTTTCATCTTATAAATGCAAATATTCCAGAATCCAAACTATTCCGAAATCCAAACATTTTCCGGTCCCAAGCAGTTTATATAAAGGGTTTCTACCTGTATGTATGTATGTATGTATGTATGTATGTATGTATGTATGTATGTATGCATGTATGTATTTTGTATGTATGTATGTATGTATGTATGTATTTATTTTCGGGCTGTGATGCCTGTCCTCAGACTCCTGAAAATAAAGCAGTGTTTATATATACATCAGTTAATCAGACTTGCACTCCTTAGATCATTTGTGCCAGGGTGCTCTCAATAAAATGTCAATATCCCAGAAGAGAGAAAGCACTCATTGGTCTTGGTTCAATAAAAAGATAATTCTCTTATGGGTAAAGTTGCCAAAAATTGGACCCTGAATAGAATTTAGAAGAGGACTAAGTCTCAGGGGTTATATGGTTAATGCTGATCTAATCTCCTCAAATAAAATGCCCAACACCTATATAAGACATGAAAGTTGCAGATGCCCCAGTTGTGTTACTTGCACTAGCTAAATCACAACAAAACAATCCACATAGAAATTAAAAGATAATGATCAAATCATTCCTGACCATCAATGCACTACTCCTTATGTAATATTTTTTATACTTTCACCTGTTTCCTGTTGAGAAGACTTACAGGAACATGTATATAACATATCTATATCATATACATAACCATTTAATCAGACACGTACTATCCACAAAGCACATTGAATATTTGGTGGCCTGATCTGTAGTCACTCTATTTCGGGCCAGATTACAAGTGGAGTGGTATTTAAAGGGACACTGAACCCAAATTTTTTCTTTCATGATTCAGATAGAGCATGCAATTTTAAGCAACTTTCTAATTTACTCATATTAACACATTTTCTTCATTCTCTTGGTATCTTTATTGAAAAAGCAAGAATGTAAGTTTAGATGCCGGCCCATTTTTGTGAACAACCTGGGTTGTTCTTGCTGATTGGTGGATTAATTTAACTGACCAATAAACAAGTGCTGTCCACGGTCTGAACCAAAAAATTGCTTAGATGCCTTCTTTTTCAAATAAAGATAGCGAGAGAAAGAAGAAAATTTGATAATAGGAGTAAATTAGAAAGTTGCTTAAAATTGCATGCTCTATCTGAATCAAGAAAGAAAAAATTTGGGCTCAATGTCCCTTTAACTCTTGATTGCTAACTCCCCTAGAAGTTAGATTTTTTGCGCACGTTGTGTAGCACTCTTATTAAAAGTTGAAAGTTAAAAGTTTTCACATGCACGCTAACCCTAATCGCGTAAAAAGCAAAACTTTGAATATCACACACATTAATGTAATCCTCCTTCGAAGTCAATGAAGCAAAAAAAGTGCAAAAAACCTAACACCCTACTCGTGTTCTAACCTGACATGAAAATATTAATATTTCCCATTCTTTTGTTCTTCGCAAAGCAGAATATGTTTTTTTTATTCATAAATACATATGTCTACATATATCTGATGGTATTTTGATACAATATATATCCATACCTCTAAATATATATATATATCTATATATATATATATGATTATATATTGGTATAGATATATACATATATACTATCTATTTATAAATACATAGAACATATTCAGTTATGTGCAGAACATTGGAATGTGAAATATTTACAGTAAATACATAGGAATTTACATATTTTGCTCTACTTCACAGCAAAGGGTTCCAATGCGCACACACACACACAAATATATATATATATTTATATATATATATATATATATATATATATATATATATATATATTATATGTATATACGTACGTGTTTATGTGTTTATATGTGTATATATATGTCTGTTAATATATATATATACACATATAAATACATGCATATGTATACACATATAAGAATATGCATTATATATACATACATATACAGTTAGACATGTATATGTATGTATCTATCTCAATGTTAAAGCCCTTTGCCTGCCTGCCTTTTTTTTATAACTTTTTTGTGCAATATTTTTTTTTAATTATTGGTATTAGGTAGTGTTATTATGAGTGAAACTGCACTTTTTAATGTATTTTTGATGTGTTTTGTGACACTTTTTTGTTTCGTGAATCAGTTAACCAGAGCTCTGAGGGTGCGGTTATCCTTCTAGCATAAATCGTGATTGAGTTCACACATTCCCGTTAACTTTCAACTTGTAAAAGGAGCAATAAACCCAACTAACAGAAACACCCGCTATAAACTAGATATGTGATTCGGTTCGGTTCGATTTGGAAATTCGGAAAATTCGGCAAATTCGGCAATTCGGATCGAACCGAATTTCCAAATTAAAATTCTGCCGAATTTTCTGAATCGAACAGAATTAGTTTGAATCGATTCGTAAATTCGGGATGGTCATTGGATTACACTAGTATTGTACAGTATGTTAGGTTAACACCTAATATACAGTATAATACTAGTCTAATCCCACCTAACACTTACCGAAATGCCGAATTTTCCGAACCGAATCGAACCGAATCGAGCCGAATGAATCCGAAACTAATCCGAAAGTAATCGATTCAGAATTTTCCGAATTCGAATCGATCCGAACCGAACTTCGAAAAATTCCGAACCAAATTTTTTCGCCATGCACATGTCTACTATAAACCCCTTTTACATAACAGTTTGCGCGCCACTCGTAATCTGGCCCTTTATATGTTAACCTATTTGTCTAACTATCACAGGACCATTGCTCTATTAACTATATCACTTGCTGGATTCTGTCTACTTAGGAGCCAAGAATCAGTTATCTCTCCTAACTTTTCTTCCCCTTCCAATTCCCAATATGCTATTTCACACAACAGAATAAAAGCATTGTGCATGAAGAGAGAGAGGAAGAATTTAGCATTGGCAAGAATGTGAAAGAAAATGTTTTAGCAGAAGCATGTGGAATCTCTGACAGTTTTGTGTATAATATAAAAAACATGCAGACCAAAGGATAAAGCAAAATTACAATTTAACAGTGGATTACAGGCTGATTATCCACAGGAAGTCTTGCTCTGGTCATTTGCTGGCCTATTTGCATGGAATGTAGTGTGCAGATTCTATGTGAATATTTCCTGGTGTTTGGAGGGAAGGGGGCTCAGCATATGGGCAAGTTTGATGAGGCATAAATTGGTGTCAAGGGCCTACATCTAGCATTGTATGTGGTATATTGATGGTTTAAGTAAAGGGTTGAACGTCCTGAAACTATTTTGAGTGTAATATGGTAGCAGGGGACCCTGTTTCTGGTCAAGACTAGCGTGGTCTAATAAGGGGAGAAAAGGTGCTCATATCTGGTTAAATCTGTGAGTTATGTAGTTAGTATAAGGGGAGAACTATAGGGCCAGATTACAAGTGGCTCACTAGTATATTCTTTGCTTACACTCTAACACCACTCTAGTCATGTAGTTAGTATAAGGGGAGAACTATAGGGCCAGATTATAAATGGTCTGTGGGGTGACAGTAGAGCGCTGGTACAAAGGAGATACCACACACTTACAGAATGAGAAGATCCTTCGTTCTTCTCAGTGTTGTTTGAGTGAAAAGGGGGGTGGGGTAAGTGCGCTAAAAAAAACTTAAGGTATCAGAACAAAGTTTTGTTTTTCTTAGTGATCATTAGTATTAAATTAATATTTGAAGATTGTTTATACTTGGCTATGTTTAAACAATGGTGAAAAAATAAAATGTGATCTTTGAAATATATGCTAAAATTGTTAAAATAAAAATTAGTTAATTTGTAGCATAAAACAATTGTTGAGAGAAAAGTGTTGTTCTTTAGATTTTATGTTCTAAAATTAGGAGTGGATTTAAACATCTCTAAGTGATATCATAAAAAAGTAACTAAAAATGTTAGTAAAAAAGGTAATGTGAATAAATGTATCGTTAACAGTGTTTACAATTTATTATGTGTGAAAACTCCTTGCATAGGGTAATACGAAACATAGAGACTGAGTAGTAAAAAGTGGAATATCAATAGCAATATTTGAGATTATATATTTATGGGTCCAGAACTGAAAAATAGCAGGTTCCAAGGAACCTATCAGATAGCCCTTATATAGTAAATGCACACAGATGTAAAAATCTTACATATTTATTATCAAATAAAAAGTTTTACAATATAACAATTAGAAAGGGGACGTCTCCCCAATTGCGCAGTCTAACATTTCTCTAAAACCTTAAAAATCTAAATAAAACGATATCTGTAATTGTCAGCAGATAGTCAAAAACTGTATATCATGTAAGCACGGTTGAATCTTATATTGTTAACTCTCGTAATGACTATTATTATAGTAGATTCGTTATCCGGAGTGAATTTTTTTATCACCTTAAAATTATAGGTAGATAGTACAGAGTCTCTATACAAGTTCCGTAATAGGTTGTAATGACAAACAGAGGTATGTTTTCTAGGGGTGATTACACACTCCCTTCAATTGTGGTAAAGTCAAATTTTAAAGCTTACTTTTTCTGAATCCTGGAAGAGCTTCTGGAGCCTGTGTCCGCCGGCTATCTCTCAGCCGAGTCAGCACGCCGCATGGAACTTGGCATCTGACGTCACCGGTAATTCCGCCGGTTGTCAAAAAAAGAAGAAATTCTCAGCTGGAGTGTATGTTGTATCCAGGTATAATTTGGGAGATAAGTTCTTTGAGTGCCAGTTAAAATTACACCCTGCACCTAGTGCCAATGCACGCAGGGATAGGTTAGACTCAGATATTGATGATTCAAAACGTAGCAGAATAACCCGGGTTACCTCAGAGATTGATTAAAAGTTGATTTGGGATTCAGATGTCATCATCTGTAGTAGGCACAGTCACTTAGATCCAAGTTTCAGGATGTTCAACCCTTTACTTAAACCATCAATATAATTAATGTAAAGGGTTGAACATCCTGAAACTATTTTGAGTGTAATATGGTAGCAGGGGACCCTGTTTCTGGTCAAGTCTAGCGTGGCCTAATAAGGGGAGAAAAGGTGCTCCATATCTGGTTAAATCTGGTGAGTCATGTAGTTAGTATAAGGGGAGAACTATAGGGACAGATTACAAGTGGCTCACTAGTATATTCTTTGCTTACACTCTAACACCACTCTAGTCATGTAGTTAGTATAATGGGAGAACTATAGGGCCAGATTACAAGTGGCTCACTAGTATATTCTTTGCTTACACTCTAACACCACTCTAGTCATGTAGTTAGTATAATGGGAGAACTATAGGGCCAGATTACAAGTGGCTCACTAGTTTATTATTTGCTTAAACTCTAACACCACTCTAGTCATGTAGTTAGTATAAGGGAGAACTATAGGGCCAGATTACAAGTGGCTCACTAGTATATTCTTTGCTTACACTCTAACACCACTCTAGTCATGTAGTTAGTATAATGGGAGAACTATAGGGCCAGATTAGTGGCTCACTAGTATATTCTTTTCTTAAACTCTAACACCACTCTAGTCATGTAGTTAGTATAAGGAAGAACTATAGGGCCAGATTACAAGTGGCTCACTAGTATATTCTTTGCTTACACTCTAACACCACTCTAGTCATGTAGTTAGTATAATGGGAGAACTATAGGGCCAGATTACAAGTGGCTCACTAGTATATTCTTTGCTTACACTCTAACACCACTCTTCTCATGTAGTTAGTATAAGGGGAGAACTATAGGGCCAGATTACAAGTGGCTCACTAGTATATTCTTTGCTTAAACTCTAACACCACTCTAGTCATGTAGTTAGTATAAGGGGAGAACTATAGGGCCAGATTACAAGTGGCTCACTAGTATATTCTTTGCTTACACACTAACACCACTCTAGTCATGTAGTTAGTATAATGGGAGAACTATAGGGCCAGATTACAAGTGGCTCACTAGTATATTCTTTGCTTAAACTCTAACACCACTCTAGTCATGTAGTTAGTATAATGGGAGAACTATAGGGCCAGATTACAAGTGGCTCACTAGTATATTCTTTGCTTAAACTCTAACACCACTCTAGTCATGTAGTTAGTATAAGGGGAGAACTATAGGGCCAGATTACACGTGGCTCACTAGTATATTCTTTGCTTACACTCTAACCCCACTTTAGTCATGTAGTTAGTATAAGGGGAGAACTATAGGGCCAGATTACAAGTGGCTCACTAGTATATTCTTTGCTTAAACTCTAACACCATTCTAGTCATGTAGTTAGTATAAGGGAGAACTATAGGGCCAGATTACAAGTGGCTCACTAGTATATTCTTTGCTTACACTCTAACATCACTCTAGTCATGTAGTTAGTATAATGGGAGAACTATAGGGCCAGATTACAAGTGGCTCACTAGTATATTCTTTGCTTAAACTCTAACACCACTCTAGTCATGTAGTTAGTATAATGGGAGAACTATAGGGCCAGATTAGAAGTGGCTCACTAGTATATTCTTTGCTTAAACTCTAACACCACTCTAGTCATGTAGTTAGTATAAGGGAGAACTATAGGGCCAGATTACAAGTGGCTCACTAGTATATTCTTTGCTTACACTCTAACACCACTCTAGTCATGTAGTTAGTATAAGGGGAGAACTATAGGGCCAGATTACAAGTGGCTCACTAGTATATTCTTTGCTTACACTCTAACACCACTCTAGTCATGTAGTTAGTATAATGGGAGAACTATAGGGCCAGATTACAAGTGGCTCACTAGTATATTCTTTGCTTACACTCTAACACCACTCTAGTCATGTAGTTAGTATAATGGGAGAACTATAGGGCCAGATTACAAGTGGCTCACTAGTATATTCTTTGCTTACACTCTAACACCACTCTAGTCATGTAGTTAGTATACGGGGAGAACTATAGGGCCAGATTACAAGTGGCTCACTAGTATATTCTTTGCTTAAACTCTAACACCACTCTAGTCATGTAGTTAGTATAAGGGAGAACTATAGGGCCAGATTACAAGTGGCTCACTAGTATATTCTTTGCTTACACTCTAACACCACTATAAGTTAAACCATAACACAGGTGGGTTTGTGCGATAACTTTAAGACTTCGGAAATCGCAACTGTGTTAACAACTTCTCACAATAATCTTCAATGGAGCCTGCAAATTAAAAAAAAACTAACACTTATAGCTTGCACCCTAAACCGACACCTCATTAGACCTACAGCACTAAATCTGAATGTAGTTATGAATATTTTACATTCAAATATTCTTTACATTAAAGAAAATGTTAATTTTATTTTTTAATATTTATCTTAATGATTTTTTGTAATATATAGCAAACCCACAGTGCTATACTGGACAGCAGTTATTAATATTTCACTTTCCAATTTTCTTCACATACAGGAAAATGTTACTTATTTTAAATAGATATTTCTATAGATCTATAGATACCCATACCTGTATATATTTTCATATAGATATATAGGTGTATATATATATATATATATATATATATATATATATACATATATAGATAGATAGATAGATAGATAGATAGATAGATAGATAGATAGATAGATAGATAGATAGATAGATATATTACATTAACATTATATATATATATATATATATATATATATATATTAAAAGTAAAAAATTAATTATTATTATTATAGTTATTGAAAAAAAACGGATATATTCTAGAGATTTTTTTTAATTTTGAAGTACATCTACAATAATTATTTACATTAATTATGAATATTTTTCAATATTTAATATTTAAAATTTGCATAACATGCCTTAACATAAAGATGTATGTGCTCTAGCCCGACACCGCAGTAGACCTACAGTGAGAAACCCAAAGTGTGTTACGCATATTTTACATTACCATGTTCTTCACATAGATTTTTTTTCTTTTTTTAAATATATATAATATATATATGTCTGTTAATGTCAAATATATATATTTACCTATATAACAGATATATAGGAATATCAATTTTAAACTGCAAAGAACATTTTCTCCCATATAAAGAACATTTGAATGTTAAATATTTACAGTAAATTCTTGAATTATTATTTAGACTCACACACACATGTGTATATATATATATATATATATATATATATATATATATATATATATATATATATATATATATATACAGAGAGAAGCGCACTCACAGGAATGAACCGACTCAATACCATTGTTAGCCTGTTCCATGGCAATTTAACACCTGGGTGCAGCTTCTTTTAGCCCAGTAATGCTTTTCACAGAGTAGAACTTTCCTGAAGTATATCAGTCTGATCCCACCTATTACAGTTAGTCCAGCACCGAAATACCAGGCAATTCCTCTCTGAACAAGGAACACAGTAACCCCAGACAATCATTTCGGCACTCATTGGGCCTCGTCAGTGAGGTGTAGCTATATTCCTTTAAGCACACTGAGCAAGGAGTCCATGTCTGGTTTCTCTTTTTTTCTCTTAAGGAGTACAGTGTATATATATATATATATAAACATATACATATATATATATAATAGCCCTTTCCTTTCAAACACCTTGTGATATACCATACCTTTTAACACTTATATTAAATATTTATATTAATATTTTTTTTATCAGATAGTGTTTATATGAGTGCAAAAGTTTATTGTAATGTATTTATATTGTGTTTGGTGCACATTTTTTATATTTTTTATTGAGGTTTAATGTCATGACATACAACAAGGTAGAACAAATGTCAAATACAATAAACTGATATAAATAAGTTCTATAGGCAATGATGGGATAGCATGTCAATTAGGATGTTGACCCTCCAAATTTCACAGAAGACCACTCTTGGGCCTGAGGAGACCAATACAAGTTAAGGAGGGTACTCAGAAATAAGAGAGGCCACTCTTGGACCTCATTTAGTAAACCTATTTTTTTCTTTTTAGTAAATAACTAGAATGGTTAGTAAAGACACAAATAAAGTTTAACACAAATGTCTGCCTTTTGGTTCAAAGAATAGTTTGTGACATAAAACTTAGCATCAATACAGGAGGATTCCCCATAAAGTATGCTCAAAGAACAGATCTAATAATGTATTAACCAGAAAGGATGGACTTCATGGATCAATTCCTCATGAGATATATTGAAGGGCACTTCGCTTCTATATTATGAAAAGGTATATTCTATATTATTATAAGGTATATTACTGTGAGATTCTTCAATCCTACAATAGAATTTTGTAGGTTTTAATTTACAATATGAACCTCAACTGCAGAAGTAATTATTAAGTTTAAATAAATTTGGTAATGTAGTAGGAACCTTGCAATTGGAAATACGAGTTTAATGGAAGGCACCTGAAGGGATGTAATTATTTCACAATGAGAGCAAGGTAGCTTCATTTTACTCTTAGGTTTAGAATGTAGCAATACTTATTTGTTGGCAAATTGTTACCTTAATTTTGCACAACAAAGTATGCATATGTTCTTAACCTTAAAAATAGCGTAAAGAGTAGTGAGCTAGTAATTCCAATACTAACTAAGGGGGCGCTCCTCTAGAAAACAACATTTTCTATATTAAAAAAAATTGTCATAGATATATCAATAAATGTACCAGATAAGTAGACCTAGCAAAGAATAATAGGCAGCTAGATACAAACAATTCCATATATGATGCAATACAATTAGTAAGTATGTAAAATTCGTTCTATATACAGTAAATACCAATCCCAAAGATCAAGTCCTAAAAGTTCATAGTATATACAGTAAATACCAATCCCAAACGATATAGGTAGTGATATCCGTCTCTTCAAATATTCCCAAAGGATCAAAGATGGTTTCCCAGAAAGTACTGCTCTCTGAAATAGCTCATCAAAAGACATGGATAATCCCCTGGAAATGGGAACAAAAAGCAGAGGCGCCTCTAAGTGCAGCAACACACAACACAAGTTGAAATCAGCAGTAGAAATCTTATGTTGATGTACTCACATTTAGCAAAGCACACAATAGTGCAAATGAAGTGGACTGAGGCTTCTGAGCCGCTCGGCTGACTCTATGACAATGGTTACACAGCAGGCTTTTATTATTATATTATTTACACATTTTCCCTTTTGACATATATATATATATATATATTTGAGGTTAATAATCTCATCACTAACAATAATATGATTTATCAATATTTAAATATAACTATTCATATATCTGTATATATTTAAGGTAGCGTGTAGGCATTGGTCCTATTGGGAATTATACCACCTAGTAAAATACTGTCTATATAGTTGTTTGGAATAGGAGCTTTTAACATTCTTTATAAAAATCTATTTGGACAATTTCGATAGTGAAAACTATAGCCCTATACATATATATATATATATATATATATATATATATATATATATATATATATATATATATATATATATATATATATATTCTTATTATATTCCATATATAGTTTGTAAACTATATGAGGTCTTGTCCAGGATATGATGTGCTGTACACATTGCTGAGGATAAATTGATTGCTGTAGCACAATGGGGGTTAATATACTAAGATTGTTCGTAATGTATTTGTCAGTATATTTTAGAACAAATGATGCCTCTAGTTGCGGTTTTGAAACATACTAACATTGGTGTATCACATTAATCTATATACACACTTTGTGTACTTGTTTAATTGCAACATTGAACATTTGTTACAACCATGTGACGTCAGTGAGGAGGTGTGGTAAACACTGAGAAACTCACTGATTGGCTGAGATAGGTTTAAAAGGTTAGCGGTACTTTTTAACTAATATAGTCTGAGGAAATGGTGTCGCACGCCTAGAAATGCGTCACTGTCTGATATGTTTTAAGAATTTTAATTAAAGCACTTGTTTTATACACTACTGTTGTCCTGTTGACTTACTAGAGTCAATTTACCTTGCACGATTGTTGGTTTCTGCACCTCTGTGGGATGACTCAGTGAGTGGAACATCACGGAGAGCACCTGTCACTACAGCCTGCTGTGTAACCATTGTCATAGAGTCAGCCGAGCGGCTCAGAAGCCTCGGTCTGCTTAATTTGCACTATAGTGTGCTTTGCTAAATAAGACATAAGATTTCTACTGCTGATTTCAACTTGTGTTGTGTGTTGCTGCACTTAGAGGCGCCTCTGCTTTTTGTTCCCATTTCCAGGGGATTTTCCATGTGTTCTTAACCTTATTTTATGCATAAATAAAAGACAGGAAATTAACCATTAATATTTGTAATGGTAATTACATATAGATTTGTTAAGACAAACTTTAACGTTAAGTGCAGTGAGGATATTCAGCACAACATGTAAGAAAACTTGTTTTCATTGAATTAGAACAGGAAACCTTATTGATTATATCCTTAATGAACAGAATAAGTAACTTGAGAAAAATAGTACCTTGTAAGGTTTGAGCACAGAAAGTACTTGCAAGCAAAGGTGAAATCTTTGTAATTCTCCCCTGCAACAATCCAAGAAGTCTGAGTGAAACTGTAGAGATCTGTTTGCAATCAAACTCTGTTTGCAGCCTTGATGGTGTGTGATGTCACAGCAGTGGGGGGAGCTTAAAATGGAGCAGGCTTTACACTCAATGAGGAAGAAAAATTGTAGCTTTATAACATGAACGATTTCTGTGGAAAAGATTAGAATCAGCACAAGGTTAGTACAATTTAGAATCTTCAGTAAGGCTTGAAACTCCTCTGAGTAATTAGAATTACCAAGCATTGATGAAAGGAAGTGCTGGTAATTTATACAGGTGACTAATTAGAGTTAAACCTTGCCTTAAAGGTATAGCATATGCAGTGTAGATTAACCTTGTTTTAAAGGTATATTATGATATATGGTGGAATAAAGTGAAAACTTGACAGAACTCCCCCCTTAAGGATCATCTCCGAGGATCATGATCTGGGTTTCGAAGTAAACCTATGATGAAAGCGAAACAAAAGTCTTGGTGCGGAAAGATTAGTGGCAGGCTCCCAAGAATCATCATCAGATGTGAAACCCTTCCAGCGGACAAGATACTGAAGCTGACCATTTAAATTCCTAGTGTCCAGTATGGACTGAACCTAAAGTTCTTGGTCAGTATCAGTAAGGTTTGGCAGTATTGGAGAATCAATGTTCAAATCTCTGACTTCACGATAAGGTTTTAATAATGATACGTGAAAAGTAGAATGAATCTTCAAAGAAGGTGGCAAAGACAAAGTAACTGTGTTTTGGTTGACTATAGACACAATAGGAAAAGGTCCGATAAAGTGTGATGCCAACTTCTTAGAGCGATAGGGGAGTTTGAGATTACGTATTGATAACCAAACATAATCTCCAATATTGTAATTAGGAGCAGGGGATCTATTTTTGTCATAATAATATTTTTGATGTTCCTTTACTGGTTTGATATTTTCACAGACAAGTGAAAACGTTTCTGAGATAGAGTTTACTAGATCATTAACCATAGGACACACACTATCAATAGACATATCCATATGAAAAGTAGGATGAAACCCTTACACCTAGATTTAGAGTTTGGCGTTAGCCGTCAAAAGCAGCGTTAAGGGGTCCTAACACTGCTTTTTACCGCCCGCTGGTATTTAGAGTCAGCCAGGAAAGGGTCTAACGCTCACTTCCTCACCGCGACTCCAGGCTACCGCAGATCCCCTTACGCCAATTGTGTATCCTATCTTTTCAATGGGATCTGCCTAACGCCGGTATTTGGAGTCTTGGGAGAAGTGAGCGGTTGACCCTCTACCAACAAGACTCCTACCGCCAAAAAAAGTCAGTAGTTAAGAGCTTTATGGGCTAACGTGTGAATATAAAGCTCTTAACTACTGTGCTACAAAGTACACTAACACCTATAAACTATCTATGTACCCCTAAACCGAGGCCCCCCCACATCGCCGCCACTATAATAAAAAAATGTAACCCCTAATCTGCCGACCGGACACCGCCGCCACCTACATTGTACCTATTAACCCCTAATCTGCTGCCCCTAACATCGCCGACCCCTATATTATATTTATTAACCCCTAATCTGCCCCCCAACGTCGCCGCTACCTTACCTACAGTTATTAACCCCTAATCTCCCGCCCGCACCGTCGCCGCTACTATAATAAAGTTATTAACCCCTAAACCTAACTCTAACCCTAACACCCCCCTAACATAAATATAATTTAAATGAAACTAAATAATATTCCTAAAATTAACTAAATTAATCCTATTTAAAACTAAATACTTACCTATAAAATAAACCCTAATATAGCTACAATATAACTAATAATTACATTGTAGCTATTTTAGGAACAATATTTATTTTACAGGCAACTTTGTATTTATTTTAACTAGCTACAATAGCTATTAAATAGTTAATAACTATTTAATAGCTACCTAGTTAAAATAAGTACAAAATTACCTGTAAAATAAATCCTAACCTAAGTTACAAATACACCTAACACTACACTATCATTAAATGAATTAAATGAATTACCTACAATTAGCTAAATTAAAATACAATAAAATGGGGGGCGGAGCCAACTCTCAAGCTGAGCAGACGCAAGTGCTAGGAGCTCCAGCTTTAATAAATTAATAGAAGCCTCTAAGTAGTATTAAAATTATATTTTGTTTAGCACAACTGGCGTGAGACTAACTGACAGTCTTCTAAGACCACATTTTGCAGCAAGCGGCTCAATCTTCAAGGAGAGACCTGGTTTCCCACCCAGCTGAAGGGATGAACTCTCTAATCTTAGATGCATTGTCTCTACTTGGCTCTCACATGGACTCCCAGTTCCATAGCCTTTCTCATCTCTTATTGTCCGGCCGGGAGGACTCGCCTAAATTACCCGAAGAAGATGTTCTCATTTTATCCTCCCCGGCCGCGCCTATGCCTCAGCAAGTTAAGATGGCGGACATAGCCAGTCAAGATTTTACTACGCCACAGCTGCGGCTAGCTCCCACTCTCGATAACTCTGGGACACTTTTAGTTTCAGATGATAAAAGGCCGGTGGAGATGAGGACCGAGAATGACACGACCGCACACTACTGCTATGAGGACAAAATGCCTGATCTACAGCTCTCTCAAGCTACTAACCTCTACTGTGCCGGGAGGAGAACCGATACCGATCTCATAGCCCCAGATGGAGAGGGTCAGTTACAGCCGGTTGAATCAGATCTCCCTTCTTCTATACCCCTGACACCTGGAACGGTAACACTCTTACCTAAGCTTAGAGACCTCCCAGACACCCCGGTCTATCGGCTGTATGTGGAGCAGGAGACGCCATTAAACCTAACTACCCGACACAGTCTGCTAGACCTTCAAACGTTCAGAAAAGGAACTATTGGACTGTTAGTACAAGCTCCTATAGGACTGTTGTATGGTCTGTTTGACCCAGGTGGCAAATGGTGTTACCCTGAACTTTTCTCTTGTCATGGGTTATATAGAGCACAACACGGATTTCACATTTGTGACTTTGCCAGTCCGTTGCAAATTACAGAGGTCTGCATGTTCTTTCAATTCTACTCGACCCACATCTGCTATTGAGAGTTGGAATAGGCCAAGATACTAGCTTCTAACTGTCAGTTTAGTAGTTATAGCGATGTCTGCTGGGTGACTACTGTGCCTTGCATGTTTTTTTTGTTATTTATAGTTACTATTTTTTTATTCTTACTTTGAGCATAATAGTTATATCCAGTATCAGTAAGACAACCTGGAACATTATTTCCTCATGCGCTTAGGATCACATATGTCAATAAGTTCCCCAATATTTTTACTTCTTATAATTTAATGATCACAATATCCTATGACATAGTTAGCCTCTTAGTAGATTATTTCCACATCTCCTGAGCTCCCTCCTGACATATTCAGCCCTAAAGGTGAGAATAAATCTTAATGTAATTCATCACATCTAATATATATATATATATTTAGCTCATAAGTATTCATTTATTTTCCTAAGATGAGATGGGATCTGCTTCCTATGTAGGTCTCTCATGTCAGTCTGCCCTTGGTATCCCGCCATATACTTTATTCTCACTTTTTGCACCTCTGACGACAATATTTGAATCTCTTGATCCCCATATTGTGTATATCTGCTGTTCTTCCTGTATTAGCACCTACTAACATCTGGTATGACCACAATTTTAATATTTATTTTAGATAGTGAGTCACTGCCACTCTGCTGACGCCCTGTCATGCCTCTCTTTGGTATATTCTGCCTACTGTAAATATTGTCCCTATGATTAGAGGTCCTAAACACTAGTAAATGTTTTCCTTTTCAGGTCTTATTCCTTACACTGATCCTTGCCTCGAGATTGGGAACCTCATCCCCATATACCCCTCTCTGAAATAGGTTATATAACTCATTATAAGACAATCACTAGTGCTCTTCTTATATTGTTATCTTAATTATAATGTATCCTGACACATGTTATATATGGTTGTTCCTCATATAATATTGATTACCACCTACTCTACTTTTTTATATATTGTATACTATGCTACGGTATGTTCCTCCATAGAGTTTTATATATGCTAACTAGAGAAACCTAATAGTCTCTAATCCAGGCACCTTGGTCTGCCGTTAATCACTATTTGCTCATAATAACAAGCCTAATACAGTACCCCCAGTTTATAGGTCCCGCAGGTGTATGATAACGCGTTTTCCATAGTGCCCTCCAGCATGTAAGTACAGCCTCTGTTAGCAACAGTTTTTTTATCTAGATATATATTAACTTGCTGCAC
This sequence comes from Bombina bombina, assembly GCF_027579735.1. Classification (NCBI taxonomy): domain Eukaryota; kingdom Metazoa; phylum Chordata; class Amphibia; order Anura; family Bombinatoridae; genus Bombina; species Bombina bombina. The sequence continues at coordinate 75,027 of NW_026512743.1, forward strand.
CTAGTTGGGTTTCTAGCCAACATTAACGCCTTGGGCTCAGATATTTACTACTTTTTATTGTTTCTTTTCTGATATCCTGTCCCCTGATACCCTATTACCACACCCAGGCTTAGACCGGGGCTCATATTATTTAGTCTATATTAGCTTCATAATACCCCCCCCCCCATACTGTTTAGTTTAAACCTGTAATGACCTGGAACCCAGTCCTTCCAACTAGCATTTTCAACGTATTTTCTCAATGTAACTAAGCTCATTGTATGTTTGTCATAGCTTTCAGTTTATATGGACATAATTCTTTATTTAGATAATTATTCCGCTTTGATGGGGCTATACCCATCCAAGTAGTCATGTAAATAACAAGCCCTCCCTGTGAAGTCCACCCTTATATCCATCCAATAAGGCTTTCCTTGCCTGCTCTCATGCCCTATTTGGCTCCGCCCCCCCCCATTCCCCTCCCCACTCCACTTTGAGCGGCTCTTGCCCGCTGCGCCCCCTTCTCCCCCTCCCCGCTAAATTGGCCCATAAGTGGCCAAACACAAGCCAATCCATGTTTATCTTAACTTTACTGGTTTATATTATGCTACAAACGCTTTCCAGGATAATGTGGAGAATATACTCTATTTCCCCCCTCCCTCTACCCCCATAAAACCAACCCTTCCTTGTTTATATTTTCTAAATTAATAACTTATGGTGTATTTGTCCATCACAAGGTTGGGTCACTTCTAGTCTACATACCATATAAAAAAAATAAAAAATGAGGTCTCAATTTGGATAGTCCAAAATTTTTACTAATACCCTTAATAAACGGGATTTATATGCCCCGTCTGTTTAGAGTTATGGCCTAGTAAACCTCCATGCTCCTTCATAACACTAACTAGCTATAGCTACTACATTCTTTTACCACTCACCATAGAGTATTACTCTTTATATTCTTGAATCTATACAATGTGGGCATATCTAGTATTGTTTATCTGGCAAGATCATGGTATTAGTATTGTACTATTCTCCTTTGTTATTATTGTTGGACGTTTCATTATTGTTATATTTGTTTATGACTTCAATAAAAAACTATTTAAAAAAAAAAAAAAAAAAAAAAAAATACAATAAAATAAACTATTCTATAATACAAAAAAAAAACACTAAATTACACCTACTCTAAGCCCCCTAATAAAATAAAAAATCCCCTCAAAATAAAAAAAGGCCCTACCCTATTCTAAACTACCAAAGTAATCAGCTCTATTACCAGCCCTTAAAAGGGCTTTTTGCGGGGCATCGCCCCAAAGTAATTAGCTCTTTTACCTGAAAATAAAAATACAATACCCCCAACATTACAACCCACCACCCACATACCCCTATTCTAACCCACCCAAACCCCCCTTAAAAAAAAACCCCTGAAGATCATCCTACCTTGAGTCGTCTTCACCCAGCCGAGCCGAGCCGAATTCTTCATCCAAAGTGCGCAGAGGAGTAGAAGTCTTCATCCAAGCGGGGCAAGAAGAGGTCCTCCATCTGGTAGAAGTGTTCATCCAGGCGGCGTCTTCAATCTTCATCCATCCGGAGCGGAGCCATCTTCAAAGGAGCCGACGCGGAGCCATCCTCTTCAACCGACGACTTCCTGACGAATGAAGGTTCCTTTAAGGGACGTCATCCAAGATGGAGTCCCTTCAATTACGATTGACTGATAGAATTCTATCAGCCAATCAGAATTAAGGTAGAAAAAATCCTATTGGCTGATACACACCTATCTACATGCAACAATACAAACTACAAACAGTGGTAATAGAAATGTAAAACTAAACCATCACTGCAGCTCTCAGTGCACAAAGGACCCAGGTTAACATATGGGGAACCATGCATAGAATAGAGCATCTAGCTCTATCATAAAGGGTATCATAAGGGGTAGAACTACCCTAGCGTGAAAACAACATGGGCAGAAACTACCCACTAAACTAAAAACCTTAACCATACACTTCATACCTAAGTCACCAGAATCAACATTATTCCTAGTGGTTCATGACATCATACCTGGAATTTAGACCTGCAGGTAAACGTGTACCCAGTGTAAATATCCAGAATGCCTCGCGTTTAGCCAGTAATTGATTAATATCTCCTCCCCTCTTAAGTTTCTGGATTTTCTCAATCGCACACCAAGTGAAACTATTCAAGCACATTCCATAAAATGTTGTACTATCGCACACCAATAGTACAACATTTTTTGGGAATTTTTTGGAATTTGTTATATTAAAAAACTAACCTCTAAACTCTAAATCTCTGTTTGTAAGCTCCTGCAAGCCTCTTATCTCAATGCATTTTATTAGATTTTCACAGTCAGACATTGCTAGTTCATGAATGCCATATAGATAATATGGTCAGTCCCATGGAGTTATTTATAAAGCAGCACTAATTGGCTAAAATGCAAGATTGTAAAAAGCACTGATATAAGGAGATCGCCTACAAAGGCTTAGATACAAGGTAATTAAAGAGCTAAAAAGTATATTAATATAACAGTGTTGGTTATATAAAACTGGGGAATGGGTAATAAATGGATTATCTATAATGTTAAACTATAAACACTTTCAAGTCAACTGTCTCTTTAAAGTTTAGCATATATATATATAAATATATATATATACTGTATATATATATATATATATATATATATATATATATACACACATGCACACATATATATATATATGTATACGTGTATATATATATATGTATGTATATATATATATATATATATATATATATATATATACACATACACTTGCATATAAACTCAAAAAATAGAAAACACTCATAGGATTTTTTTTAAAGAAAACAACCAAATTTACTAATGTTTTGGGAAACACAACACCCACTTCTTCTTCAACACTAAACATAGTCTGGACACATTAAATTCCCCCCCCCACCCGAATAATTTCAACGGATGAATATATAACCCAAAGTAAAACATTTCAAATATAATAACAACACTAGCGCCTAGATTACGAGTTTATGTCAGTAAGGCTGTGCGGGGCTAACAAGCCTTTTTTTCTTACCGCTCACTTAAGCCAACGCTGGTATTACAGGTTTTCTTCAAGCTGGTGTTAGCCTCAGAAAAGTGAGCGTTGAGCAAAATTTAGCTCCACATCTCACTGTAATACCAGCGTTGCTTACGGTAGCGGTAAGCTGGCAAAACGTGCTCATGCATGATTTCCCCATAGGAAACAATGGGGCGTTGGCTGAAAAAAAACCTAACACCTGCACAAAAGCAGCGTCCAGCTCCTAACGCAGTCCCATTGTTTCCTATGGGAAAATGAAATTTATGTCTGCACCTAACACCCTAACATGAACCCCAAGTCTAAACACCCCTAATCTTACACTTATTAACCCCTAATCTGCCGCCCCCGCTATCGCTGACACCTACATTATAATTATTAACCCCTAATCTGCCGCTCAGAATTATATAACATTATATTAGCCTTATCTTTATAAAACGTAATATTCCCTTTGAATTTTTAAAAAAACGTCTGTTTTACAGACCCGCTCTCTGTGCTCTTCTGAGCGGGTCTGTTTTATTCACACAGCGCATCGGGCCAGCTGTATAGTCACAGTCCGGCCCGACCGCGCCATAACACTAAGTGCAGCTCGCTCCTGCTCTGTCTGACAGCAGGAGCGAGCTGCACTGTGTATAATGGCGCGGTCGGGCCGGGCTGTGACTATACAGCTGGCCCGATGCGCTGTGTGAATAAAACAGACCCGCTCAGAAGAGCACAGAGAGCGGGGCTGTAAAACAGCCGGGGTTTTTTAAAATTCAAAGGGAATATTACGTTTTATAAAGATAAGGCTATGTGCAGAATTATATAACATTTTTTTTGAGGTTTACTATCCCTTTAATTACAATTGGAACAGCCAATAGAATGCGAGTTCAATCCTATTGGCTGATTGAATCAGTCAATCGGATTGAACTTCAATCCTATTGGCTGATTGGATCAGCCAATAGGATTTTTCCTACCTTAATTCCGACTGGCTGATAGGATCGGAATTCAAGGGACGCCATCTTGGATGACGTCACTTAAAGGACCAGTCATTCAGTCGTCGGCCGTCGGATGAAGAGGATGCTCCGCGTCGGATGTCTTGAAGATGGACCCGCTCCGCTCCGGAAGGATGAAGATAGAAGATGCCATCTGGATGAAGCCTTCGGCCAGTCTGGATGTCCTCTTCTGGCTGGATAGGATGAAGACTTCGGACCCTCTGGAGGACCACTTGTGCCCGGCTGGGTGAAGACGGCTCAAGGAAGGGTGATCTTCAAGGGGGTAGTGTTAGGTTTTTTTAAGGGGGGATTGGGTGGGTTTTAGAGTATGGTTGGGTCAGTGACATGCAGTGATGTCAGAGGCTGGTGAGGCAATGGCTAGGATACACCTTCATTCTTTAGATATCCTTTGTTGAAGAAATAGCAATGCACATGGGTGAGCCAATCACATGAGGTATCTATGTGCAGCCACCAATCAGCAGCTACTGAGCATATTTAGATATGATTTTCAACAAAGGATATCAAAAGAATGAAGAAAATTAGATATTAGATGTAAATTGGAAAGTTATTTAAAATTGCATGCTCTTTCTAAATCATGAAAGAAAACATATGGGTTTCATGTCCCTTTAAATGGTGTCTTGGAAAACTGGTCAACTTAGTAAACATCTGATTTTAGTCTAAAGGATTGTAACAGAAACTCTTGCCAGATAAAAAAATGCTTGCTCTGATTATGAGATCTAGAAATCCATGCCCATTAAAAAACATACTTTTTACTTTAATGCTGCAAATTATGCTTATAGATTCTTTCATTATTCAGTAAATATAAAAATGTCTTGATCCAGTGGCGGCTGGTGAAATTTAAAGATGGTGGGGCGCTTGACCCCACCCCTTTAGATAAAGCCACACCATCAGATGGCACTGCCAATTCATTAATTAAATAAATTAAAGGTAGACAGAAACACAGAAAAGCACTTGGGGGGAGAGAAAGAGAGAGACGGGGGAGAGAGACACAGAGGGTTAGAGAGAAAGAGAGAGAGACACAATCACACACAGAGGGTTAGAGAGAGAGAAAGAGAGAGAGACACAATCACACACAGAGGGTTAGAGAGAGAGAGAAAGCGAGAGAGACACAATCACACACAGAGGGTTAGAGAGAGAGAAAGAGAGAGAGACACAATCATACACAGAGGGTTAGAGAGAGAGAGAGATAAAGAGCAAGAGACACACAATCACACACAGAGGGTTAGAGAGAGAGAAAGAGAGAGAGACACAATCATACACAGAGGGTTAGAAAGAGAGAGAGAAAGAGAGAGATACACAATCACACACAGAGGGTTAGAGAGAGAGAAAGAGAGAGAGACACAATCACACACAGAGGGTTAGAGAGAGGGAAATAGAGAGAGACACAATCATACACAGAGGGTTAGAGAGAGAGAGAGAAATAGAGAAACAATCACACACAGAGGGTTAGAGAGAGAGAAAGAGAGAGAGACACAATCACACACAGAGGGTTAGAGAGAGAGAGAAAGAGAGAGAGACACAATCACACACAGAGGGTTAGAGAGAGAAAGAGAGAGAGAGAGACAATCACACACAGAGGGTTAGAGAGAGAGAGAAAGAGACACAATCACACACAGAGGGTTAGAGAGAGAGAAAGAGAGACACAATCATACACAGAGGGTTAGAGCGAGAGAGAAAGAGATAGAGACACAATCACACACAGAGGGTTAGAGAGAGAGAAAGAGAGAGAGAGACACAATCACACACAGAGGGTTAGAGAGAGAGAGAGAAAGAGAGAGAGAGAGACACAATCACACACAGAGGGTTAGAGAGAGAGAAAGAGAGAGAGAGGCACAATCACACACAGAGGGTTAGAGAAATAGAGAGAGACACAATCACACACAGAGGGTTAGAGAGAGAAAGAGAGAGAGAGAGAGAGACACAATCACACACAGAGGGTTAGAGAAAGAGAGAGAGACACAATCACACACAGAGGGTTAGAGAGACACATAAGGGATGAGAGAGTCAGAGGAGGAGGGAGAGAGACAGAGAGAGAAAGAGACCATGGGGGAGAATGACACATAAGGAGATAGATGGATAGATAGAGAGAGAGAGACACACACACACAAGGGGGGGGGGGAGAGGGACCACTGCATTTTTAAGTAATAAAACAGCAGAGCTACAGAGAGTTCAGAAAGTGAGACTATAAATTAGTGTGAAGTACAGAGGTAAGCTGCTAAGGTAGTGGGTGACTGTAAACTTTGAGTAAACAAAATAAAAAATGATCCTTAAACTGCTGTAAAAGAGTAAGAAAACAAAAAAACACTAAACCACATTCATTAAATTATTATTTTCACTAACAGAATCCCTTTCAGTAAATTCTAAGGTTGCAGAACTTACTTCAATAAAATGTGGCTAAAACACTGCAAGTCTGCATCTCTTCCTGCTCTGTAAGGAATTGACAGTGGCACATTCCACTGCACTTGGAAGGGAAGTACTAAACTCTCTTTTTTATTGAATTAAAGCTTACAGCTGAACAGGGCTGCAACAAAATAAATGAAAGTTGTTTTTTTCCGTTTTTGTTTTCTTTTATATCATTTAACATCCAGCCCCAACCCTAAGTTCCACTTACTAATGCCTCTCACTGGATTGGGTCAGCCCAAATAGGACTGCCTCAAATGAGCACTTATGTGCCATGCAATGATCTTAACCACTTTAATCCAGTAGGTGGCGCAGCATGTTGTGTAATGGTGGGCAGACCTGCTTGTGCCTCTCCAGTGCACAACATGTAGCTGTGGAAAAAAAATGCTGGGGAAAATAAAAATTGCAATTTTATTTTAATTTTTTTTTTAAAGCCAATAAAAATATATATATTTTTGCCCATATGAGAGGTGAAGCCCTGCCATATCTGCCTCTAGTGACTGCACATCACTGGGTTAGGTGTGTGGGTGGTGGGTTTTAATTTTGGGGGGGTATTGTATTTTTTTTTACAGGTGAAAGAGCTGATTACTTTGAGGCAATGCCCCGCAAAAGGCCCTTTTAAGGGTTATTTGTAATTTAGTATAGGGTAGGGAATTTTATTAGGGGGGGCTTTTTATTTTATTAGGGAGATTAGATTAGGTGTAATTAGTTTACAATTCTTGTAATTCTTTTTTTATTTTCTGTAATTTGATTTTTTTTTGTAATTTAGTTTATTTAATTTAATTGTAATTAATTGTAGGTAGTTTAGGTAATTAGTTTAATTATAGTGTAGTGTTAGGTGTAATTGTAACTTAGGTTAGGGTTTATTTTACAGGTACTTTTGTAATTATTTTAGCTAGGTAGTTATTAAATAGTTGATAACTATTTAATAACTATTCTACCTAGTTAAAATAAATACAAAGTTGCCTGTAAAATAAAAATAAACCCTAAGATGGCTACAATGTAACTATTAGTTATATTGTAGCTAGCTTAGGGTTTATTTTATAGGTAAGTATTTAGTTTTAATTAGGATTAATTTATTTAATAGTAGTAATTTAATTTCGTTTTATTTAAATTATATTTAAGTTAGGGGGGTTAGGGTTAGATTTAGATTTAGGGGTTAATAAATTTAATATAGTAGCGGCAACGTTGAAGGCAGAAGATTAGGGGTTAATAAATGTTGGTAGGTGTCGGCGATGTTAGAGACGGCAGATTAGGGGTTAATAAAATTTAACTAGTGTTTGAGAGGCGGGAGTGCGGCAGTTTAGGGGTTAATACATTTATTAAAGTGTCAGCGATGTCCGGTCGGCAGATTAGGGGTTAAATAATTTTATTCTAGTGTTTGTGATGTGGGGGGGGCCTCGGTTTAGGGGTTAATAGGTAGTTTATGGGTGTTAGTGTACTTTGTAACACTTTAGTTAAGAGCTTCATGTTACGGCGTTAGCCCATAAAACTCTTAACTACTGACTTTTATATGCGGTAGGAGTCTGGACAGGAGAGGGTCTACCGCTCACTTTTTCAGACAATCGTAATACCGGCGTTAGGCAAATCCTATTAAAAAGATAGGATACGCAATTGACGAAAGGGGATTTGCTGTAAGCTAAAATCGCAGAAAAAAAGTGAGCGGTAGAGCCTTTCCTGTCTGACTCGTAATACCAGCGGGCATTAAAAAGCAGTGTTGGTACCCCTCAACACTGCTTTTTAAGGCAAATGCAAGACTCGTAATCTAGGTGTAGGTTACCTCAGTGAGGAAGCCTAATTTGCAAATCATGGGAACATCAATATTTGATGAAAGAATGGCAAAATCCTCTGTGAGGTTCCTATTTACTTACAATAATCTCATTCCAAATCAAGTATTTATAAACATCAATAATATATGAGGTATTTAAATTGTGTAATAACACGTATATGTCCTAAAGGTTGTTTGTATATTGCATCACACTTAGATAGTCCTTATTCATAAAAAGTACTGTTCTCTCCCATTTTTAGTATGTACATTAATCCTTACCTGTTTCAATGGACTCGCACTTTCTTCTTTAGAAGATAAAGTTAGTTTCCATAAAGCTGAGATTTAAAGATGATGGTGGGAACCCCCATTGGTGAAAACCGGTCATGTGACCAAGAAGTCTCAGATATGTTAACCATACCACATGTAGTTCTGCCCATTTTTCAGTAATAGTTTTCTCGTTGGCTGAAACAGGATATGTAACATTGGGGGTCTGGATCTGACAACAATACCACATGTAGTTCTGTTGTCATAGAAAAAGCATAAGGGCAGATTGATTGAGAATATATTATACTGTTGAACAGTACATTTAGGCCTATATTACAAGTCGAAAGTAAATGCAACTGCAAGAGAGCACACTAAATGTGCGCTTGTTAGGTTAGCGCAACTGATATGTTGCGAAAAAAGGTTAGGGTTAAATAAAAAGTTGCACCAAACACAACATATATACATAAAAAAATGTTATACTCATATATACACTATGAGGCCCATTTATCAAGCTCGGAAAGGAGCTTGAGGGCCCGTGTTTCTGGCGAGTCTTCAGACTTGCCAGAAACAGCAGTTATGAAGCAGCGGTCTAAAGAGTACGATCGGGTTGATTGACACCTCCCTGCTGGCGGCCCATTGGCCGCAAGTCTGTAGGGGGTGGCGTTGCACCAGCAGCTCTTGTGAGCTGCTGGTACAATGCTGAATACGGAGAGTGTATTGCTCTCCGCATTCAGCGATGTCTGCCGGACCTGATCCGAACTGTCGGATCAGGTCCGACAGACATTTGATAATTCGGCCTCTGTATATTAAAAATGATTCACAAAGATATTAAAAAAAGTTATATGGTTTAAAAGGAATATGGTATATGACAAGGAGTTTGAATGGTCAGGTTAGGAATATATACATATATATTTATGTGTTAATATGTGTATTATATACACGTTAACACATAAATATATATGTACTGTATATAAGCATATATATATATATATATATATATATATATATATATATATATATATATATATATATATTTATATTTATTATTAACAAAGTCCCCATAGACAGTAATGTAAAGGCACTTTTCAGTGCCTTTTTTTCCCTAATGCCTAATGCCCCACATCAGCAAATTTTAAGCCCTTAAAACTGCTTTGTGAAGTTATTATTTAAAAAATAAAGATGCTATTTTATTTTTATTTTAAAAAGCAACACTGCAGTTTCTTTTTGGGGCAAATGGGGGACATTTTTAAAATTAACCAGAGATCTGATCGCTGGTTAATTTTCTGTGCACAAATTGCTATTGCAAGCTTGCGGTAGATTTAACCAGCCACTTGTAATGGTTGGTTATTTATTGTGCACAAACTTTAAGCCCTAAAAACTGCTATGATAAATTAGCATTCAACTTGTAATCTAGCCCTTAGTTGATACATTTAAGATAGGTTTATTTTCACCAGAGGATATCTAAGGAATAGTGATGTTGCGAATAGTTCGCCGGCGAATAGTTCCCGGCAAACATAGCATGTTCGCGTTCGCCGCTTGCCCAGTGCCACCACTCATATCTGGTGTAACAGTAGTGTACATTTAAAAAAAACAAACACCTTTTTGACTGTGAAATAATAGCAGACAGCTGCCAGTACCCAAGATAGACGCCAATAAGGCAGATGGGGAGAGTTAGAGAGCTGTTTTGGGGGGGATCAGGGAGGTTGGTGGCTAAGGGGGGATTCTACAACACAGCATATGTAAATATGCTAAAAAATAAAAAAAAAATTAAAAACCTTTTATTTTATTACTTTCTGCCAGTACTTAAGATGGCGGGGACAATTGTGGGGTGGGGGAGGGAAGGGAGCTGTTTGGGAAGGATCAGGGGGTCTGATGTGTCAGGTGGGAGGCTTATCTCTACACTAAAGCTAAAATTAACCCTGCAAGCTCCCTACAAACTACCTAATTAACCCCTTCACTGCTAGCCATAATACACATGTGATGCGCAGCAGCAATTAGCGGCCTTCTAATTACCAGAAAGCAAATCCAAAGTCATATATGTCTGCTATTTCTGAACAAAGGGGATCCCAGAGAAGCATTTACAGCCATTTGTGCCATAATTGCACAAGCTGTTTGTAAATAATTTCAGTGAGAAACCTAAAATTGCGAAAAAATTTAAGTTTTTTTTAAATTTGATCGCATTTGGCGTTGAAATGGTGGCATGAAATATACCAAAATGGGCCTAGATCAATACTTTGGGTTGTCTACTACACTACACTTAAGCTAAAATTAACTCTACAAACTGCCTACATGCTCCCTAATTAACCCCTTCACTGCTGGGCATAAAACACGTGTGGTGCGCAGTGGCATTTAGCAGCCTTCTAATTACCAAAAAGCAACGCCAAAGCCATATAAGTCTACTATTTCTGAACAAAGGGGATCCCAGAGAAGCATTTACAACCATTTATGCCATAATTGCATAAGTTGTTTGTAAATAATTTTTGTGAGAAACCTAAAGTTTGTGAAAAAGTGAACAATTTTTTTTTATTTGATCGCATTTGGCGGTGAAATGGTGGCATTAAATATACCAAAATGGGCCTAGATCAATAATTTGGGTTGTCTACTACACTACACTTAAGCTAAAATTAACTCTACAAGCTCCCTAATTAAACCCTTCACTGCTGGGCATAAAACACGTGTGGTGCGCAGTGGCATTTAGCAGCCTTCTAATTACCAAAAAGCAACGCCAAAGCCATATAAGTCTGCTATAATGGCATGTCTGGCACACAGTGTTGGGGCAAGGGTCCATCTGACCACTGATACCTGGTCTGCAAAGCATGGTCACAGGGCAGGTATATCACCTACACTGCGCACTGTGAAGCGGGCGTAACCCTTACACTACCTGATCGATACAACATCATACCTGATGTTTTAAAGCACGTTATTCCAAACAATTTAGGAATGTTAGGTGATTTATGCCCTTTATGGATTAAAACCAGACTCTGCATCAACTATGTAATTTTCCATGGATCCCCCTCCGGCATGCCACAGTCCAGATGTTAGTCCCCTTGAAATAACTTTTCCATCACTATTGTGGCCAGAAAGAGTCCCTGTGGCTTTTAAAATTCGCCTGCCTATTGAAGTCTATGGTGGTTCACCCAGTTCGCCCGTTCGCGAACTTTTGCGGAACTTCGCGTTCGCAGTTCACGAACCAAAATTTTTAGGTTTGCGACATCACTACTAAGGAATAAAGCCTACAGTCTGTGTATATTTCCGTATTTAACATTGCACAAGCGTAGGCATTATGTTGTATATCTTTTGCAGTGTTGCTGTAATCTCTAGTATATTTTGTGCAAAACCAGATTTAAAAAAAAATAAAAAAAATACTACGACCAATTTTGAAAATGGGGAACAGTCCTACATCTTTCTGTACACTATGGTGTATTTCATAACAAAAATCCAACTTGCTTGAGAGGCATTATTTTAGAGCAAGTTAAAGTTAAAAGGAGAGGGGGTGGAGGGGGCGGAGCCTAGCCGCGATCCAAGATGGCAGCATCCCCTTAGAGCTCTGTAGTCCCCTTAAACCTTCGCATAAAAGTAACGTTCTCAGGCTGACTTAAATAAACTCTAATAGCGGCGGATCTGGCGGTGGGGCAAGCAGGACCCCAAAACTAAAGCAGCAGCAAGCGGAACAGCAAGGTGGCCCTCACTCCGGCGGACATCGCACACACTGAAGCCTAAGGTGCCCGGAGTGAATCGGGAGACTCACAACATAACACAGCTCACCTATATACCAGGGACAGGAGTGCCCGATCCCCGGCGTGGCTGTGGTCTCTTGGGACGATAACTTAGAAGGCCTCTTAAACACAGACGCGGCAAAGTGCCGCAACGCTAGGCCGCACCCACGTGACCCAGATCACATCGTAACCTCACGCTGCAGTGGAGAAACTGAGCGGAGGGAGAGACACCCATCCGTAAGCAATATATGACAGTAGGGCCAAACAGACAATTATACACTGAAGATACCCAAGGCCCCTAATAACAATTACTACAGCTACAGCAATCTATATCACTGCTCTACTGACAAGAGCTAACAGCATACAAACGTGGGCTAGTGGTGGCTGAGGAAGATAGACTGCAGTACTATACAGGACATAAATTAGAAGCCCAAGCATACTACAAGTGATCCATTACAAACAAGACCATCTTGACCTGATACGACAGATAAGCTAAAATATCTAATGAGTGCGCACTGAGACCTGCTTCACTCAGAGCAGCAGGAGATCTTCAGGACTCAGGCCTAATTAAAGACAAAGATAAAAGCACAACACTGCAATAAGAGATGACAAGCAAAAGGTCCGCCAAATTGCCAAAAAGTGCACAATCCTCAGCTTTGGAGAATTACTTCACCCCTTCTGAATCTACAACACCAGCAGGAGGTGGGAGTCAGAGCATTGCGAGACAGGTAACAATGGCATTGGTTCATGAACCTGAGGGGCAAGCATGCAGTTCCCTCTACCTCACCAAAGAAGACATAAGACATCTATCCTCTAAAGAGGATATTAAAGAGGCTATGATGGACTTTAAATCTATGTTTGGAGAGCTTAAAAGGAATATTGAAACTGTAGATCAGCGGGTCACTATAATAGAAGAGAAACAGGACACACTGAGCTCAGACCTACAACAACAGAACAGCTGCTTGCAGGCCCAAGATGGCACTGTGCAGGCTCTCATGGATAGGGTGGAGGATCTGGAGAACAGGAGCCGGAGGAACAACCTCCGGCTCAGGGGAGTAACAGAAGCAGTCGATCCCCCTGCCCTGCAAAGCTACATACAGGAATTCGTCAGACATCTAAAGAAGGACGAGTCTGCCTCAGAAGTACAGATAGAAAGAGCACACCGAGCTCTGAGGCCTAAGCCACCTAGCAGAGCCCCGCCCAGGGACATCATAATGAAGATGCTGTCGTTTAAGGACAAAGAGGATATTCTAAGGCTTGCCAGGGCACAGCATCCGATAGAATTCAGAGGATCCGAGATCCAGGTATACTCCGACCTTTGCCCAACAACTCTGCAAAAGCGAAGGGACATGAGGTTCATTACAGCAGTCCTTAGAGACAATAGGATCCCATACAGGTGGGGCTTTCCCACCTGTCTGATAGCAACAAAGAACAATACTTCACATGTCCTTAAGTCTATAGAAGATCTACCCGGTTTCACCCAGGCACTGGACATCCACATCGCCCCTCCACAGGACATTGATGATGACAACCGCAGGGCCCCGAGAAGGCCCCCCCTGGGGACCGCCGGCCACTAGCACAGTGAACAAAAATTCAAAGAATAGAAGGACTCTTAGTAGTAAGACATGAGTAACCTGTTGATACAGAACTGGTACTGCCTGGATCATTTACAGGTCGTATGTGGCACAAATGTTTATAGATATTAATGTTTACCTGATGTTATGTTTTTATATCTGTATTTGGTACTAGATAACATGGGTATGTCCTATTGGGCAACATATATTTTTTTGCAATGTATCTAGTCAGTGAACAGGGAACAGGCAGAAGACTCACGACCTAACACACCTTCTCCTCATAATCACACCTACTTACATAGCATGAAAAACAGAGAGGGGGGATCCGCCCTCGCAGCCCTCGGTGCCGGATTGGGCGCCGGGGGCTGAGAGGGCGGAATTATTAGTAACAATACACATAGAAGTAGCCTGGGGAGGGAGTGGCATGGGATGTGCAGGCATGGACCTGTGGATAAGATATCGGATGGAGCAGGTTATGTGAATCAATGTTTCTGTACTTACTGCTTTGAGTTCATGTTTCACATGTTGTTTACAGTTATGGTTTGATATGCCGTTTAGAAGTGCGTAATTAGAGAACGTTAGTTTACTAAGTTAATTACAAATGTTTATGTTTATAGCGAAAGTGCGGGGACAACTACCCCCCCGATCTATTGAAGTAACTGTTTAGTTAGAGTCAGTTAATTATCTATTGACGCCTAACACAGTACACCTTTCTTTTCTTTTCCCCCCACATTTTCTTGCCATCCCCTTTTCACACCAACTCATTTCTTATCCCATTTTGCTCCCCTACTCACTCTTTTTTACTTTTCTTTAATTTTCTTTTAATTTTTTTTTTCTCTTTCTCTCTCTCTCTCCTCCTCCCCCCCCCCTCTTCTTCTCTTTCTCCCATAGATACTCACCCTCCTTCCTGGCCCACCCCATTTCCCCACCCCTCCAGGACCTCTGGGTGTTAGCAGGCCTTCCCACACACTATGGCACCAATCCAGAACAGACCGCGCCCTATAGAGCTTGTCACAATAAACGCTAAGGGGATGAACAGTCCTAATAAGCGATCCATACTCATTAGGGATATGCACAGAATGGGTGCGGATATCATACTATTACAAGAAACGCACTTTTCAGTCAGTCACGAACCTAAGTGGTGCTCCCACCGATACCCTACAGCGATTTTTGCGTCAGGTCCCAAAAAAAAGAACGGGGTGGGGATACTGTTCAGCGCAAACACGCCATTTCAGGTCATACAGGCATACAAAGACCCGGAGGGCAGATATTTAGTGGTCACAGGGCTCCTATATCATAGGCCTATCACTCTAGCCAATATCTACTGCCCCAACCACTCTCAGCATCTCTTTCTGCCAAAAGTCATCCGAAAAATATAAGAACTTAAGGTGGGCATTCTATATGTAGGGAGGACCTCAATGCATCACTTGTCCCCTTGTTGGACACCTCTGATGGCCTCTCCAGCACCCCCCATAAGACACTGAAGCACATCAATACCTCATTGACAGAACTAGGGTTATATGACGTTTGGAGAACACACCACCCCGCAGACAGGAACTACACCTTCTATTCACACCCCCACAGGAAGTACTCCAGGATAGACTATCTTTTCACAGATACAATAGGGCTAACAATTACTAGAAGTAGCAATATCCACCAGATCACATGGTCTGATCACGCTCCGGTGGGGTGCGCAATCTTATGGCCCACTGTGCCAGTGACACCTTATATGTGGAGGTTAGAGGATACCCTACTAGATGACCCCTTGTTCGGTAGGGAACTGAGTGACGCTGTCCTGGAGTACTTTCGTCACAATACCGATGACCAATTACCAGTCACCATGGTCTGGGAGGCACACAAGTGCACTATCAGGGGCCTTCTTATCAAAAGGAGAGCGGGTCTCAGGAGAGCTAGAAGGGAACACTACCAAAATCTGCTGACACAAGTAACCAATGCCGAAACAAAACACAAAGCACAGCCAACAGATGAGGCACACTTCAAAACACTGATCACTGCTAGAAAGACACTCATGCAATTCCTGCAGGAAGAGTACCAGAACCAAGCACTAAAACTGAGACAACTATATTATGAACAGGGGGACAAGGCAGGAAAGCTACTCGCCAGGGCACTAGCTCGCAAGCAAATTAAATCACATGTGCACCAGATAGTGGATAAAGAGGGTAATATCAAATCAGATGCAGACTCGATAGCGGATACCTTTAGACAGTACTATGCTTCATTATACAACCTCAAACAAACACATAGAGAAGCAGAGGTACACCAGGGAGGGGGACGAGAGGAGGGGAAAATCATAGCATACCTTGAGGAGGTAGCCCTCCCCAAGCTCACAGAGGGGGACAGAGAGGCACTGGATACTCCCATTTCCATATTGGAAATTAAAAAAGCAATCAAAGACCTTCCCGCTGGTAAAAGCCCTGGACCGGATGGATTTGGACTTAAGTATTACAAAAAATATGCAGATACATTGGCCCCAAATTTGACGAAACTATTTAACACACTATCAGACTCCCCAACCCTTCCACGCTCCATGCTGGAAGCTTACATCACAGTAATCCCCAAACCCGGAAAACCACCTGACAAACCTGAAAACTACAGGCCTATATCTCTCTTAAACTCAGATGTGAAGATTCTGGCCAAAGTCATAGCATCCCGAATAAACAAGCTCTTGCCAAACCTGGTCTCAACAGACCAGGTAGGGTTTATACCCACCCGAGAAGCGAGAGACAACACTCTAAAAATCTTACAGATGATCACATACACACACAATCATAATCAGCCACTCACCCTGGTCTCAACGGACGCAGAAAAAGCGTTTGACGGGGTGAGTTGGCCCTTCATGCGTCACACTCTCGAGAAGTTCGGATTTGGTCCCAGCATAATAAATGTGATTATGTCACTCTACTCGACACCTAACGCCAAAATTAGGGTCAACGGCACGCTATCAAACACTTTCCAGATCCAAAATGGAACAAGGCAGGGATGCCCCCTCTCGCCATTGCTGTTCGCCCTGACAGTTGAAGCACTGGCGAGCAAAATAAGAGCTAATCCGATCATTAGGGGATTAAGGATCGGGGGGACAGAGCATAAGCTTTCAATGTATGCAGATGATATTCTGTTGACGCTTTCTGACTCCCCTGGCTCACTTAGAGAAGCGCTGTCGGAATTCTCCGCTTACGGAGAAGTTTCCAACTTTCTGCTTAACCCCCAGAAATCAGAAATTTTAAACATTACAGAACAACCCTCGGTGTTTGCGGCGCACCACACGGACTGCCCTATCCAATTTGCAGACCAGTCCATCAAATACCTAGGGATTTTGATCTCCTCTAACATCAATGAGATATCAGAAGTCAACTATAAGCACATCTGTGGAGACATAATCAAAGACTTAAACAACTGGAAAAATAAAACAATCTCATGGATGGGACGGGTGGGGGTGGTTAAGATGAATATCTTACCGAGGGTGCTGTACGTGATGCAGACAGTCCCGATCCACCCAAACACACCATACATTAGGCAAATACAAACAGCCATGGAGTCCTATATCTGGAATGGGATTAAACCCAGAATCAGAAAACAGACCATCTATTTGCCTAGAGAGGGGGGGGGGCTGGGGGTGCCCTTGCTGAAGGAATACCAGAGAGCTATTTCCCTTCAGAGGATAGTCGAATGGAGCCAGAACTTGCACAGCAAGGCCTGGGTCCAGATGGATAATGAGGTATTAAACCGGGACAACACGGGAGCCCTGGCGTGGATCACTGCTAGGCATTGCCCCCTTGAGGTACAGAGGTACCCCCTGATGAAGGAGGTGTTTGAGACATGGGACAGACTACTTAGCGAAAACATACAGCTCTCTTCCCATGACTCACCAAACACTCCAGTTCGAGACAACCCAGAACTGGGAATAGAAAACACACCACACGCTCCGGGAGCGTTCCACACTCTCCAGGAGGCCTCCATCTCAAACATAATACACCAAGATAAGCTCAAAACACATGCAGAATTGATGGAATGGGCCCCAGATATCTTTGCCTCTTGGTTTAGAACGGCACAGATAACACACTATCTCAAAACACACAAAGACAGAGCCTCACTCACGAGGCAAAGGACAATCTTTGAAACTCTCTGCACGATGTCCCAGACCCCAACCCATCTTATCTCACAGATATACAAATTACTCTTGTTGAAAGGGGACTTTTCTCTTCCGAGCTATACCCAGGCATGGCAGGCAGATCTAGATCAGGAAATAGAACATAGGGACTGGCTCAAGCTCTTTGATAGGGCCAGGAGAGCCTCAGTGTCAATGAGAATACAGGAAACCCACTTCAAATTGCTCAGCAGGTGGTACATGACCCCTCATAGACTACAAAAAATCTATCCACACACAAGTGGGGGATGCTGGAGGGGATGCGGTGGGGAGGGAACCCTTTTGCATATCTGGTGGAGCTGTCCACTAATACAACCCTATTGGGAGGAAGTGTTGGGAGACATGAGCAGAGTACTAAGGGTCATTATCCCACCAAAACCATCATATTTGATCTACCACGGACTCAATAAAGTGACGGGGGAAGACAAGTACCTACTTCTGCTGCTCATGCTAAACAGTGCGAAGGGTCTCATACCCAGGCACTGGAAGGCAGTGGAGATCTAGAGTAGAGGAGCTGTTGAAGCTCGAAAGATATCACTATCTTAAGACAGGCAGACTAGCCACTCATGAAATGATGACATTGACATGGTCGGGCAAAGGGCTTTAGTGAAATCTAACAGGAAACCAAAAGCTGAACACATGGGAACATTACCCAAAGCACTAGGGGGGCAGACCCTGTATCTGTGCCTAGTGTCCCCACCTCATCCGTGCACATATCCTCTCCCTTATGTCTGGCCATCACCCCACCCTCCCCTCCCTCGCCCCAAAATCCTCTAAACACATGTCCCTGCCTGCTCAGCCGCCCCTGCCTACCTTCCCCTCCCCCACCATCCCCCCCTCCCCCCTTTTTTTTCCTCTTTCTTCTCTTCTCTTCTCTTTCTTCCTCCTCTCCTCAACACTTCTTCTTTTACCCTCTTTTTTTTTTTTTTTTTGCCCATCTGGGCCACAACGTCAGAAACCTCCAATTCTCAGCAGTATGAGATAAACCCTGCTGAGTGCTTTAGTGTTAAAACAATTTATTTCTGATGTTAAGCTACAATGAACATGTCACGCCAAAGTCGTGAGACTAATTATATACAACGAGTCTCTCTACTCGTTGGAGCAAGCTCAAAGACAATACTGAAAGAAGTTGAAGACATTCTATTTGTAAACAGGAATATCCTGCTTCTGACTTGATAAGCACTAGCTCTTAGAAGCTCAGGGAGCATAGAATGGTAAATTTGTTTATATCAGAAAGTATTTTCCCAATGTAATATATCCTTTGTAAAAATTGCTATATCTATGTAATGTCGCTCTTCCTTTTTTTGCAAATCAATAAAGCTTGTTTTGAAAATTAAAAGGAGAGGGGGTGGCAGAGTGCTTCAACTGAGACAGAGAGAGACCTTTTGTATACATACGCTAGTCCCTCTAAACTTTATGGGATTATATAAAGATATTTTTTTACTTTAATTTGGTAATGTGTTCTAGAATATTTTTTTTATAATGGTCTGGTTGTGTGCCATATATACTGAAGATTACAGCTAAAAAAGATATACAACATATTAGGTGCTTCTATAAAGTCTTGCCATAAGTTGCAGATGCTATTTTCTTAGTTGGTATAGAGCCCCCAAAGTGGTGGCTGCAAACCACACAGTTAGTTTTTTTAACCTTTCAAGTGTGACTGTAAACATATCATTTATTTTTTGGATCAATCGTAAATCACTTGAGGATTTTAGGTTTTGTCCCTTTTTTTGTTTTATCTTTTAATAGGCCGTCTTTTTCTAAGATGTGCCAGTTTTTGTAAGATGTTTCTAATTTCTTCCGCCTTCTCATTGTGGGCCAGATTACAAGTGGCTTGCTATTCAGGACTTCAGGATATCATGATCAAGCTAACTTCTTCTCCCCATAGACTTTAATGGAGAGTGCAAATTGTAATAACACTTGTTGCTCTCAAGCTAACCCAATACTAGGTTCAACCTACAACACTAACCCAAAGGAAGTTATGAATAGTCATATTCCAATGGTATTTATAGGAGAAATGGATCTATGTTTAATATATATTTCAATATTTATATATGATCTATGATCTAAAATACATATCTATGCCCATATATATATATATATATATATATGAATATATATATATATATATATATAGGTATAAGTATATAAAGATATATATATATATATATATATATATATATATATATATATATATATATATATAAACAAAAGGGAAATTTTCTGTCTCAAATCTAACAGTCCATTTGTGTAGATAATAATCTTATTGTATTAAACCCCTAGTAGCGATCGCCCATAGCACTTCCAAAAATCCACATACACTTAAGTATAGAAAGACAGTCCCAAAATAAGGTATATCAGACGTACACAGGTGCCTCCTATTAATCAAATAAATTCA
This sequence comes from Bombina bombina, assembly GCF_027579735.1. Lineage (NCBI taxonomy): Eukaryota > Metazoa > Chordata > Amphibia > Anura > Bombinatoridae > Bombina > Bombina bombina. The sequence goes on from NW_026512743.1 coordinate 95,351, forward strand.
TATAGCAGGTATGGGTCTTATAAACATTACGCTTCCATAGCCATTTTAGTAGTGTATACCGCTGTGCGGTTTTGCCCACTTACCACTGCTATAGAGGAGGTACTCCAGTTGTCACGAATCCGTCCAGATACATGCAGACTGAAGGCCCACTCACGGCCCGGTCTCAGCCCGGCAGTCTTGCCTCTGCGATTTCCGTTGTGAAGGACGCTGTAGTTGCGTCTGTGCGTGTGTGGCGTGCCACGTGTCGATGGTCGTCCAATGGAATTAATTAGGTTCCTCAACTGGGATGTAGATGTCCTGCAATCATCCAATTGGAAGTCTAGCTGTCCACGATGACTAGGGATATCGTATGCAGCATACAAAACCACTGAGCACCAATGCTTAATCCTGATATAAATAGTTAAATGCCAAAAAAGACGAAGTTGAAGCAAATTGTGCCAATAGCGGTAAAAGGTTGATTTTATTTGTGCAGTCACACAATTAAAACATGGGGGTAATGCAAAAATAGAACAAATTAAGCAACAAAAATAGGCATGAAATAGGTTGCTGACATGTTTCAGCACACAGCCGTAATCATAGCTAAAGAGTACACCTGTTAACAACTTTATGTACCCTACCTCTGATTCTTATTGGTTAAAAACAAGCATGCTCAAATTAACTCTTTGATGTAACAAGTTAGTCAATCCAATCTTGGATCTAAGGGAATAACCTTATTTAGTAAGTTGCTATTGTTCAAACATGATCTAATATGACACTCTGCCAATTCCCTATACTAAACTATTATAACCAATAGATAGAAAGCAGTAATTTACTTGATGTTTTATAGATACCAGTCTTGGATTTAATGAATTATATATATGTCAAAAATGCATATAAAAATCTATAAAAATCTATACAAATAATCTAGAGTAATATAGAAAAACATATGGTATAGGGAGATACAGAAATAGGGAATCTTAGAGAATTAAAATGAACCCTTTGAAAGGATCACTAGACTTGAGACAAGATAAGTATATTATGGTAGATATACTAAATCTATCTCTCATGGTTTACAACTGAAGATTAGATTGAACTAATAATTAAGTAGATGTTTTTTAACCAAAATTAATTCTTTAAAAAATAGAAAAAAGATGTTATTACTTCCAATAATTAATTAAATCATATTCAGAATTCATACCTTGGGGAACCCTTGTCCCAAGTTTAAAAATCCAAAACATCTCCCTCTTGCCCAGCATTTTGTCCCTATCACCTCCCCTTGGAGGTGTATTCACCTTTTCTATGGCTTGCCAGCAAAAGGTAGATAGGGATTTATTATGTTCTTTAGCAAAATGCTGGACAAGAGGGGTGGTGGCTGTGCCTGAACTAATGGTAGATAGGTGGTTTCTCATCCTTGTGTTTACGTCATTTGAGGTGAGACCTACGTATTGGATGGAACATTCAATACATGTGAAAAGATAAATCATATAAGGGGTAGTACAGTTAAGGCAGGATTCTATCTGGAATCTCTCACCTGTGATCATAGACTGAAAACTGTCAGTAAAGAGAGCAAATTCGCAAGGTCTGCAAAATCTCTTTCCACACCTGAACATTCCCTTATGTTGTAACCATGTACTCTTGGATTTGTTCTTAGAAATACAGGAAGGAGACAGAATATTCCCCAAAGTCCTACACTTTCTGTAAGAGCATTTCAAGCCTATGTCTACACTTTCTGTTAGATGATCATCAGCAGCCAGTAATTTAAAGTGTTTCTTTATAATTTTACATATATCACCATATTGGGCACTGTATTCAGTGACAAAGTATGACCCTTTTGCCTTAGATGTTTTAACACTATCTTGTTGCATCTTGTTGCTCAAAAGTTTATTCCTGTCTAGTCTGGCTACTTGATATTCTGTTCTATCAAGAACTTTCCTATTTCTGTATCTCCCTATACCATATGTTTTTCTATATTACTCTAGATTATTTGTATAGATTTTTATAGATTTTTATATGTATTTTTGACATATATATAATTCATTAAATCCAAGACTGGTTAAGCATTGGTGCTCAGTGGTTTTGTATGCTCCATACGATATCCCTAGTCAGCGTGGACAGCTAGACTTCCTATTGGATGATCACAGGACATCTACATCCCAGTTGAGGAACCTAATTCATTCCATTGGACGACCATCGACACGTGGCACGCCACACACGCACAGACGCAACTACAGCGTCCTTCACAACGGAAATCGCAGAGGCAAGACTGCCGGGCTGAGACCGGGCCGTGAGTGGGCCTTTAGTCTGCGTGTATCTGGACGGATTCGTGACAACTGGAGTACCTCCTCTATAGCAGTGGTAAGTGGGCAAAACCGCACAGCGGTATACACTACTAAAATGGCTATGGAAGCGTAACGTTTATAAGACCCATACCTGCTATATGAATTTAATTGATTAATAGGAGGCAACCTGTGTACGTCTGATATACCTTATTTTGGGACTGTCTTTCTATACTTAAGTGTATGTGGATTTTTGGAAGTGCTATGGGCGATCGCTACTAGGGGTTTAATACAATAAGATTATTATCTACACAAATGGACTGTTAGATTTGAGACAGAAAATTTCCCTTTTGTTTGTTTATTTACTGTGCAATTCCTGATATACACAGTTTTGTAGTCTCAATCTATCACTTCACATATGGAGCATACTAACATGGAGGGTACTGTGAACTTTTATTCACTCATGCCATTGGCAGATAGGGAATGTATGGATTTGGACAAGATTTTTTAACTAATATTACGGATCACAACTTGAGCTGTTTGTTTGAAGAAATGGAGAAACTACTTATTAAAGAAATGAAACTGCAGTATGATGTATGGACATTTGAGAGATATTTAAAATTGAATCTGATACCTAGAGGGTTAAGACTCAGCAAATTTCCAACATTTGAGGTGCAGGATGAGGAATTCATTGAATCATGGAATGACATTCTGTCAGAGTGTTCAACTAGACTGATGTTACTCTTGGTCTCATACAAAATGAAATTGTTATCAACTGTGAGAGAAGAAATTGGAGTACTACAAACAGAAATGAATTTAAGGAAAAATGAACTTGAATTTTCTAAGTTTGATAATATATTGAAATCTACACTTACTGAGATCAAAACCTCTGTTTTGAATCTAAAGCACACTAAATTTGTCAGAGATAAAACTAATTTTGATGATAAAAATGTATATGTGTGGAACAGAGCAGAAAGAACAAATACTAGGATACTACAAAACAGGGGCAGGTCTAGAAGTAGGAATATAAATAGTAGGAACAACAGGTCACCAAGTAACAATCAGCTAGCATCAACATCAAAATCTAATAGTACTAATACAACAGAAGGGAGACAGCTAACTGATAGTAACCAAGACCAGACCACTCACACTAGCATACTGAAACCTAATCGTAATGTGAATTTCCAAGAGTCTAATAAACAGGTAGTAATATGTAATGATGAACAGGGAGCTAGATCCAAAGAAACAAAATCCCAGGTTAAATCAACAAATAAAGGGTCCAAGTATGTAATGACCCAACAAACTAGTCAAACTAATCAGACTAATCAAGATAAAACAGAGTTTGAGAAGGTTTTTTACGTGGCACCAGAAAAAAACGGTATAGGTCACGAGCAAGCCAGGTATCCTATGAGAGGAAACAAAACGAGCATGAAGTACATATGAATAATGTAATCAATTTGTCTTCCAGAGTACTAACTAAAGAGCATACAAAAGTATTGAGTCTGGGTTTGAATTTTTCTCCAACTAATACATTTAATGTCTTTGAAACTATGCTAGACTTAAATAAATTGATTAGAAATTCTTTACTGAAAATCAGACAGATGGGAGAGATAGGGGTCAAACTGAATCTCTAAATCCTCTAGAGACTCAGAGTATTACTTTCAGAGAAGCCTGTGACATTAACACTCTTAATGTCCTGGCTTCTGAGAGTCCCATGGATATCAGCTCTAAACACAGAAATGAATTTAGTGGCTTTAAACCCTCCTCTGAATTCTACCCTATACATTATAGAGGTACTATATTGGAAACATTCTTTAAAAGGGTTGAGAAAGATCTTATAGCTCTAAGTCAGAATACTACTTCATACAGTAATTTGTCTAAAAATGCAAGAAGGGCTCTAAATGAGTTAAAACTAATGGATGGTATCACTATTCATAAGGCAGACAAAGGAGGTTCCATAGTAATAATGGACAAAACAGATTACATCAAAGAGGCCTTACGCCAGCTACAAGATACTAACAACTACGTTCCTCTACGAGGAGATCCAACTCATATGTATCAGGGTGTCATTAAGGAAATTTTGGATGATGGATTGGAGGATGGGCACATTGATGAATCTACAGGGGAATATCTATTTGTGAAATGCCCCGTTGTGCCCATCTTCCACCATTTACCAAAAGTACATAAGAGTTTGGAGGATGTAAAAGGTCATCCTATCATAAGCGGAATTGGCTCTATATCTGAGCACCTTTCAGAGTGGCTTGATGCTATTTTGAACCCTTTGGTTCTTCAACTACATAGCTATCTGAAAGACACTAAGCATGCCATCAACTTACTCGAAAGTGAGAAGTGGGTGAAAGGTACATATAGATGGGTAACAATAGATGTAACCTCACTTTACTCTTCAATTCCACACGAAAAGGGCGTTGAGGCCATTATGTACTTTTTGAACAACTTCACAGATTTTTCTGAGGAACTTATTGGATTTGTTAAGAGGGTCACTATGTATCTCCTGACACACAACTACTTCAAGTTTGAAGAGAAATTCTACCTCCAGAGGTGTGGGACAGCAATGGGCGCTAAATTTGCACCATCTTTCGCCAATCTCTATATGGGATGGTGGGAGCTGTCCCACATCTTTGGAGATCAGAATACATTTAAGGCTAATGTTGTGTTTTACAGGAGATACATAGATGACCTTCTTCTAATATGGAAAGGTACTGAAAGAGAACTTGAGAGCTTTGTCACCAAGATTAATGACAATGATATGGGTTTAAAATTCACCTTTGAGCACAACACAGACAATATTTCCTTTTTGGACCTTAATATAAAAGGCAATAATGATGGCTCAATAATATGTGACACATATCGTAAACCAATCACACGTAACACACTGCTGCATGCTAAAAGCTGCCACCCACCACATGTTCCTTTTGCGGTTGCAAAGGGACAGTTCGTTAGACTTAAGAGGAACTGTACAGAGGAGGCAGCTTTTATCAGGCAAAGCATTGAACTAAGAAAGCGTTTAAAAGAGAGAGGATACTCAGATAAAGTTCTTGATAGAGCAGAATATCAAGTAGCCAGACTAGACAGGAATAAACTTTTGAGCAACAAGATGCAACAAGATAGTGTTAAAACATCTAAGGCAAAAGGGTCATACTTTGTCACTGAATACAGTGCCCAATATGGTGATATATGTAAAATTGTAAAGAAACACTTTAAATTACTGGCTGCTGATGATCGTCTAACAGAAAGTTTAGACATAGGCTTGAAATGCTATTACAGAAAGTGTAGGACTTTGGGGAATATTCTGTCTCCTTCCTGTATTTCTAAGAACAAATCCAAGAGTACATGGTTACAACATAAGGGAATGTTCAGGTGTGGAAAGAGATCTTGCAGACCTTGCGAATTTGCTCTCTTTACTGACAGTTTTCAGTCTAAGAGCACAGGTGAGAGATTCCAGATAGAATCCTGCCTTAACTGTACTACCCCTTATGTGATTTATGTTATCACATGTATTGAATGTTCCCTCCAATACGTAGGTCTCACCTCAAATGACGTAAACACAAGGATGAGAAACCACCTATCTACCATTAGTTCAGGCACAGCCACCACCCCTCTTGTCCAGCATTTTGCTAAAGAACATAATAAATCCCTATCTACCTTTTGCTGGCAAGCCATAGAAAAGGTGAATACACCTCCAAGGGGAGGTGATAGGAACAAAATGCTGGGCAAGAGGGAGATGTTTTGGATTTTTAAACTTGGGACAAGGGTTCCCCAAGGTATGAATTCTGAATATGATTTAATTAATTATTGGAAGTAATAACATCTTTTTTCTATTTTTTAAAGAATTAATTTTGGTTAAAAAACATCTACTTAATGATTAGTTCAATCTAATCTTCAGTTGTAAACCATGAGAGATAGATTTAGTATATCTACCATAATATACTTATCTTGTCTCAAGTCTAGTGATCCTTTCAAAGGGTTCATTTTAATTCTCTAAGATTCCCTATTTCTGTATCTCCCTATACCATATGTTTTTCTATATTACTCTAGATTATTTGTATAGATTTTTATAGATTTTTATATGCATTTTTGACATATATATAATTCATTAAATCCAAGACTGGTATCTATAAAACATCAAGTAAATTACTGCTTTCTATCTATTGGTTATAATAGTTTAGTATAGGGAATTGGCAGAGTGTCATATTAGATCATGTTTGAACAATAGCAACTTACTAAATAAGGTTATTCCCTTAGATCCAAGATTGGATTGACTAACTTGTTACATCAAAGAGTTAATTTGAGCATGCTTGTTTTTAACCAATAAGAATCAGAGGTAGGGTACATAAAGTTGTTAACAGGTGTACTCTTTAGCTATGATTACGGCTGTGTGCCGAAACATGTCAGCAACCTAATTCATGCCTATTTTTGTTGCTTAATTTGTTCTATTTTTGCATTACCCCCATGTTTAAATTGTGTGACTGCACAAATAAAATCAACCTTTTACCGCTATTGGCACCATTTGCTTCAACTTCGTCTTTTTTGGCATATATATATATATATATATATATATATATATATATATATATATATATATATATATATATATATATATATATATATATATATCTATTTAAAAATACATAGAACATTTTCCTCTATGTGACGAACATTGGAATGTAAAATATTTCCAGTACATACACAGTAAAACACATTATGAAATGGTAAAATTGATTAATATGATTTTTCTTGTTTTCAGGTATTTGAGTGGAAAGGACTATTTATACATATGTATACGTGTGTAAATATGTGTATATATGTATACATATATACATAGATAAATACACATGTATGTATATATATATATATATATATTGTTTATACATACATACACAGATTTAGACATGTGTGTATATATATATATATATATATATATATATATATATATATATATATATATATATATATATATATATATATATATATATATATATATATATATATATATATATATATATAGATGTATAGATACATAGATAGACAGGTATATTTTTTATAGCCCATTGCAGTCAAACTCCTTAACATATACCATATACCTTTTATTTATAATTATAGGTATTTTTTTTAGATTGTGTATATATTAGTGTAAATTTATTTTTTTATGTATTTATGTTGTGTTTGGTCCAACTTTTTATTTAGCCCTAATGCTTTACACAAAGACTTCAGTCGCACTAACCAGACAAGCTTAAATTCAGTTTGTGATTATGCGGTCGTGTTAACGTTTAACTTGTTATATAAGTGCAAGTTAGCGCACCGGCACCACTTGTAATCTTGCCCAATATGAGGTGACAACTTACTGCTCTGATAGGGAAGATTTAGCAATTGATAGAAAAAGATACAGGGACTGGACACTGCATCATTGAAAACAATAGATATTTAAATCAAGCAGACCCCTACAAGTAACATCATAAAAATTAGTTACAATGTATTATTATTTAGACAATTTTTATGCAAAATATACTTCAGATTTGTACAAAGTAAACACAGTGTGCTTTTAAAATTCTTCTGTTATTGAGCACTCTCCTATATGTATGTACCTCACCATCACATACAGAAGGTAGGTTACACCCCTTAGTAAGATACACAATTCACAGTGTAAAATGTGCCTTTAGATCTTCCAGTTAAGAGCTTTATAGGACTTCCTGATCATTTTAGATAATTTCGCCTAAGCGGCGAGCTTTAGATAATCAGACCCTTAGAGAGATAGGTGGCCCCATTTATCAAGCTGCCAAAGCAGCTTCAGGGCCCAGTGTTTCAGGTTCACCTAAAACAATAGTTAAGTAGCAGACTGCTGCTGCTTAACCTGTCCGCCACCTAAAATGTGATGGATAAATCACCTATATCCGATCGGGATGATTGTCAGCCCCTACTAGCAGCTTATTGGGCACCAGCGAGCAGGGGGCAGTATTGTATAAGCAATGTTTATGCAAAGCTTGTGCAATGTTAAATTCAGACAGAGGGGCATATGTATCAAGCTCAGAATGGAGCTTGATGCCCCGTGTTTCTTGTGAGTCTTCAGACTCGCCAGAAACAGCAGTTATGAAGCAGCGATCACAAACACCGCTGCTCCATAACCTATCCACCTGCTCTGAGCAGGAGGACAGACATCGCCGGAAATCAACCCAATCGAGTACGATCGGGTTGATTGACACCCCCTGCTGGCGGCCGCGAGTCTGCAGGGGGTGGCGTTGCACCAGCAGCTCTTGTGAGCTGCTGGTGCAATGCTGAATACGGCGAGCATAGTGCTCGCCGTATTCAGCGAAGTCTGGGGGACCTGATCCGCACTGTCGGATCATGTCCGCCAGACTTTAATAAATATGCCCCAGAGTATGCTGTTCTTTTGCAACGAGGTCTGGAGGACATAATTTGCAGTAGCCAATCAGGTCTGCCCGACCTTTCATTAATGGAGCCCATATAATCTTGTGAGGGATCTTGTACTGCTGGATGATCATTTTAGATAACCTCATCTGAGCAGAGAGCTTTAGAGAATCTGGCCCTTAGATTCTAATAAAACAGCTAAAAGAATGACCCTGAATCTGCAAATCTCATGAAAACCCACACAAAGCATCTTCACAGCTAAGAATGGAACAGGACTTAGTACTTCTCTATGTCGTTATAAGGTGGGTTTTGGGGTCTATATGTTAATGGTGGACTGGCAATAATGTAATGTTGCAAAATAAATACTCATTTAAAGTGTATTTGTACATATGTATGTCATTTTGTTACGATTAATAACATGTCTAAACATGTTTACCTGCCGGGCAAGTGAAAAATGTTGGACATATCTAGAAAATATGATAGTAAAGCATAAAAAAAATGATTTCAAGTTTAACCTTATGATCTTTTTAAATAATTATGACACTATCCACTGGGTGTTTTTCTGACAAGCAGCACTACATCTTGTTAGGTTTCTGCTTATATCTGTCTTATTCTGTAACAAATAAAGGCTTTTCTTTGAGAACTAAAAATGCATTATTGATTCAATGTGTATATAAGATTAAAGTGTAAGGCGAGGTAATTAAATGCTTAGATCATATTAAAATAAGAAAAAAAAGCTAATGTGTTTACCACAGGGTTATCATTCTACACAATGTGTGGAACATTCTATTCTTTTGGTGACCTCATCATAAAATGTGATTTTGCTGTGACAAAATAGAATTGCTAGAGTATTCAATTTTGTATAATCTAGGCTCATGAGAAAAAGAGAAATAGAGAACTAATGTCTAAATATAATATAGCTACAATAAATTGCCTGTTTTACTATAGCAAATTACCAATCCATTATTTTATTTGGCTTCAAACGTGTACTCCTTCAAAGAGACATGAAACCTCAACATTTTCTTTCATGATTCAGATAGAGAATATCTTTATTTTAAACCAATTTCCAGTTGACTTCTATTATCAAAAATGCTTAATATTTTTGATCGCATTTGTTGATGGAGCAGCAATGCACTACTGGTTGCTAACTGAGCACATAAGGTGAGCCAATGACAATAGGCATATATATATATGCAGCCACCAATCAGCATCTTGAACCCAGGTGCTTTGCTGCATATATACAGTATATATATATATATATATATATATATATATATATATATATATATATATATATATATATATATATATATATATATTGAACAAAAGGTAGCACTCACAGGTCTTTTAAATACAAGTACCAAATACTTTAATTTGAAACGTTTTCAGGGATCTAGTCCCCTTCGTCAGCATACATTAGTGATACAAACCAGTTTATAGTGTCTATACAAATTAACACACAAACCTAATTACCAAAGTGGCACCAAACTTCCGTGTATGGAACGCACCCTGCGTTCCACTGAACAATTGGACCCGGAAGTATGAAGTCGTCACTTCCGGCCATGTGAATATCGTAAAAAATTATATATCAACAACCACACTATTACAATAAACTAAGTGCACATTAATAAAACAATACCTCTGATGTATCTTACATACAGGATATCATACTATTAATCCCATCCTCCGAGGTGATGATAGCAAGTTACGTAGCAAACCAATGTATACAAGGTTGCCATGGATACGGCTGTAAACACTGCCGAACCCTTCTTAAAGTGAATTGCGCTAAATATTATATGTGTATATAAATAAAATTATTTATATTGTCCTAGTGAAAAACTCGAAGATTAACAAAAATATTAGTGAAAACTATATGTCACATCCTACTTGTCGTGCGAGGTTCTTACTGTGAAATAACTCTTCTTCTGGTGTATGTTCCCTATTTAAACATAATAATCCTAGATAAAAGAAGTACATAAAGACTATATCATATTTGGATGTTACCTTCTGCATTTCTAAAAAATATATACCATAGATTATATCTCTGCCTTGTAGTTGCTCAAAAACATTGTTAAATTTGGTGATCAGCTTACACTAATGTTGTATAAACAGAGTAAGGTTATAGATGCTAGTGACTTTCTACTGAACCTATTACTATAGTACCAACCAATGATGGATCATCTTGACCCTATATAATCATTGTTGGTCATCTCATTAAAACAATACTCTAGAGGTATACTTGTGCATAGCTTGATCTCTTTCCATAGTAAATGAGCCTGTCATCATACTGCATAAGGGATTAGATGCCCTACATCTCCTGAGTGTCTGCTTATAACTTAACTTAACACTTAATATAACTTAATAACTAATAAATAACAACACAACACAGTTCTGTGGGTGAAAGACCCGTGGGTCGCATTTATTGGTACCAGCCGTGGAACTGGCAGGTAACTTATCCACGGGTGGTGGCAATCGGGGCCTACATCTAACTATGAATAACCCCTTCTAGAAAATGGCCAAGGGACACCGCTGCAGACCACAATGCGGAGATACTCACGCAGCTTTCATAATTAGGGGTTTTTCCGGCCCAACAATAATCAGCCCGAGCACGCCCAAGCATACCAAGCCTGTGACGTCACCCTGACCGCAATGGCCATTACTCAAACCTCCTTCCAGTCTGCAGCCGTGATCCTGACCACCCGCCAGAGTAGGGTGCAAGCATTATTAACTCCAAACCTGTAGGTCCAGCCTTGACTTGACGAACAGCATGTCAATAACTGGGGAGTTCAAAATTACCGTCCTTGGTCTTAGGGAAGTAGTTCGAGTAACCCTCTTCCGGCCTCAGACACCTAGTCTCGAATAGAGACCTAATGACAAACCGATTGCCGCCTGTTATTTCTTTAACTGAATCAATAGAGCATTACCAGTGCCAATCAGTAATGCCTATCATTGAATTAATAATGCATTACAAGTGCCAATCCGTAATGCATAACGAATCCATCCAGGTGGATAACAAAACAAACAACAGTGCATAACAAATTCAACAACAGTGCATAACAGGGCTGAGAGGGTGGGGAAAGATCTTCTTGGAGTCCACAGGAACAAAGAGGAAGTAGAATCCCTGTAAATCCTTCTTATAAGGTTAGTAAACCCCTCCCAACACAATGCAACATTGTAACTAACACACACACACAGCAGCACTCACTCCTCCAGGCCTTAACCCTTAGCTACGCTCCGGGCTATTTGCCCTGCACTTTCTTAAGGGATTAAATGCCCTACATCTCCTGAGTGTCTGCTTATAACTTAACTTAACTTAACACTTAATATAACTTAATAACTAATAAATAACAACACAACACAGTTCTGTGGGTGAAAGACCCGTGCGTCGCATTTATTGGTACCAGCCGTGGAACTGGCAGGTAACTTATCCACAGGTGGCGGCAATCGGGGCCTACATCTAACTATGAATAACCCCTTCTAGAAAATGGCCAAGGGACACCACTGCAGACCACAAGGCGGAGATACTCATGCAGCTTTCATAATTAGGGGTTTTTCCGGCCCAACAATAATCAGCCCGAGCACGCCCAAGCATGCCAAGCCTGTGACGTCACCCTGACCGCAATGGCCATTACTCAAACCTCCTTCCAGTCTGCAGCCGTGATCCTGACCACCCGCCACAAGAGACTGACCTGCATATACAATGGTCCTGACTCTTGCCGCCACCCTATACTCTTAGGAGTAACTCCTGCCTGATGTTCTGCAAGAACAAATCTACTCCTGCCGGTTCTAAATGAACCCCATCCTGCCTATACAAACCCTTATGGGCTGCTGAGATGTTCCCGTGCTCTACCACAAAACCCTCGAGTTCAACTACCTGCTTCCTCAGGTCCCTATTGATCTTTTTCCTGACCTGGAAAGCTGCCTTATGACACACCATGTGCCTCCATCTTAATCTAGGGATCACATTCGACCACCCGATTCTCACACCTGGAAACCAGAGTTTGAACTGCCTCAGGTCTGACTGCATTGCCCGGATTAGATCCAATGTGGGAATGGCCCCCACATCATTGCCGCCAGCATGAATGATCAGAATGTGAGGTTTCTCCCACCTTTTCGCTGCGGTCTGGAGCAATGCAGGCAGATCTGACCAAACCAAGCCTCTGTGCCCTAGCCAACGTAACACAGCCCTGGACGAATGAAATCCTAGCTGCTGTCCTCCTGGCATGGCTGCAGCTCTAATTGTGGTCCAGTGCACGTATGAATGGCCGATGATCCACACCCGTACAGGACCTGGACGTATTTCTGAAAGCAAAAAAAACAAGAGTTAGCCCGCTTGCAGTAGACCAGATCCACACAACCTTGGCCCATAACCTTTTGGTATCACCCCGCAAGCCCCCCAACTCTTGCATGCATGACCTTTGATCCCCGGTCTCAAACATACAGCGGCCTAACGTAAGACTTATACCGCTGCGACCTCCACCGCCCCAATGAGCGGATCCGATCCGAGGACCAACCCAGCTCTGCTGCTGTTGTCGCTGCCCCAACCCTAAAGGAGTGTGGGGCGATCCGAGACCCGTCTAGACCAGCCTTTTGCGCTGCCCTATCCAAGACCTTTCCAAACTGGTATCTGGTCAGCGGGTCTCCATTAGCATGTATCAAAAGCCTGGAGGAGCCTCCTGGCCGTACCTCCAGGTAAGATGACACTAGCCGCACGGGGCAACAGGCAACACCCTGCTGTCCCGGCAGGGAAAGCCAAGTTCCCCGGCCGTCCTGGTCCATTTTGGACCTGGGAATGAACAATAGCACGGAGTCATCCACCAGCCGAACGTGGCTGTGCATGACCCCCCCTGTGGCTGACGTCCTGGCTCGCAGCACCAACTCACCCACCCTTAATGCGCCATGAAACGCCAAGCCAAAGGCCGCCCCAAAGAGGCGAGCCTCGAAAGGTGAGGAACATACTTCTGGTATTACGTCCAGTAATTTTACCAGCCGTTCTGCCGTAATGGGCTCCCTTGTGTCCCGTCGTGGAACTTCCAGACGGCCCCAGCCCCTCAACAGCTGTTTAACGAGAAAGGATCGCGACTCGTCTTTAAAGGCGTATAGCCTGCAGAAAAACGCCACAGCCAATAGCCTTGCTACCACCGCCCCCTTCGTTGCTCGCTTACCTCTCAGCTCCGCCAGCCAGCGCAACAGAAACCCTTGTTCACCCTCACAGGAGGGGAACTCACGAAGGTCGCAAAAACCTACCCATTCACTCCAGTACCTTATGTATGCCGACCATGTGCTGGGTGCCAACGAAGCCCGCAACAACGGGATCAGTTGCTGTAGTCCCTCGCCATCTGCCACAAAAAGAGAGAGGGCAAGAAAGACCATTAGGAGCCGCGGCAGCTGCCGCAGCCCTAAATGCCCTCCACTGGAAGCGCGACAGTGCATCTGCAACTATATTCTGCACCCCTGGCACATGCCGGGCCCTAAAATCAATGTTCAGTTGCAAACATCTCAACACCAGGTGTCGCAAATAATGCACGACCACAGGCGATGAAGCAGAAAGCCTGTTAACCGCAAACACCACGCTGAGATTATCCGTCCAGAAAATCACAGCCCTGTTACTAAACAGGTGACCCCACAATTCCACCGCAACCAGTATAGGAAACAATTCCAGAAAGCAAAGATTGCGTGTAAGCCCTCTGGTCGCCCACTCAGTCGGCCAGGGCTCCGCACTCCAAGCCCCTTCAAAATAAGCCCCATACCCGGATGCTCCTGCAGCGTCCGTGAACAGATGTAGCGCTTGGTTAGATATCGGATCCCCCCGCCACATGCAGACGCCGTTAAAGTCCTGGAGAAACCTCTCCCAGACCTGCAAATCCGCCACGAGGTCCCTCGTGATGCGAATGCGCGATGCCGGAGCCCTACCTCCGCCCAAACACCGCTCTAGCCGCTTGCTAAACACTTTCCCCCACGGGATCACTCTCCCCGCAAAGTTAAGGAGACCAAGGAGCGATTGCAGCTCCCGTAGTGAACATGTCTGTGTTGCAACCATGGCCCGTACAGCCGCCAACATCTTGGCGACCTTCTCCTTAGGCAACCTACATTCACCAGCCACCGAATCAATCTCGATGCCTAGGAACGTCAAGCACGTGCACGGCCCCTCCGTCTTATCCTCTGCCAGAGGAACCCCAAACCTGGCCATCATGAACCTCATGACTTTCATTAACGAGGCACATTCTTGCGAGTTGGCCGCCCCTACCAGGAGAAAGTCATCCAAGTAGTGCGCAACTCTATCACTACCAGCCACCGAGACAACCGCCCAGTGCAGGAAAGTACTGAATGCTTCAAAGTACGCGCAGGATATCGAACAGCCCATGGGCAGACAACGGTCGACATAATAACCACCTTCAAACCAACACCCCATCAGCCCGAAGGATGATGGGTGAATCGGGAGAAGCCTAAACGCGGATTCTATGTCTAATTTCGCCATTAATGCTCCCGGGCCCCATTCTCTAACCAGAGCCAGCGCGTCGTCAAACGACTGGTAACGTACCGAGCTCAATTCCTCCGGAATA
This sequence comes from Bombina bombina, assembly GCF_027579735.1. NCBI lineage: Eukaryota > Metazoa > Chordata > Amphibia > Anura > Bombinatoridae > Bombina > Bombina bombina. The sequence goes on from NW_026512743.1 coordinate 110,553, forward strand.
GCGTCGTTTACCGACCGCCCTTTCGGATAAGAGAGGTGTTGTATGAGCCTGAACTTACCTGTCTCCTTCTTGGGGACCACCCCTAGCGGGGAGACAACTAAATCCGGTAGTGGCAGTTCCCTAAAAGTGCCTGCAACCCTACCCAAGGCCACTTCTTTGCCCAGCTTCTCCCTGACTGCCTCAGGGTATTGGGAAGCCGACTTCAGGTTTTTCCTGTCATGGGCTCCCAACACCCGGCAACTACCGGGATCACAAAGCCCTCACGCAACCCGCTATCCAAAAGCTGAGCAGCCACACTATCTGGGTACCTACGCAGCCACCTACAAATGACCTGGACCCTAAGTGGTGAATCCGCCCTTAGTGCCAGCGCCTCCTTTGCCCCCAAACCGATCAGTTTGGATATCTCGCTTTTTGGAGCAATCAGCACCGGGGTGTTGCCCGCTGCAGAAATTGCAGACATGCTTGAACGTGCACGATGTGCCCCGCTCTCACGCCTTGTCCTGATATCACCAGCATACACCCCCTTGTCGCAGTCGAAAGCGCAAAGTCTGCCTACCCCCGGGCGATGCCACTATGGCGCCCCCTTGCGCCCTCCTTTCCGCATCAAGATGCTCCCAGAGGTGCAAATCCATCGTACCAGAATCAAGCAGTGGGTTGCCCACTTTCTTTTTCCGATATAACATATCATAGTCTCTCCAAGCACCATCGGCAAACTTTCTGTGTATTGCGTCGATGGTGTCAACGTACTTAAAGAGGGCAGTCCCCTGATCGGGAAACCTCTCCAAGTAGCAAGTGGCGTAGACCCGGAAACACCGATGCCACTCCTCAAGGGTATCAGGCCGCCTAAATTTCTTATGCCCCGTACCATCCTCCGCCATCTCCTTAAACTTAAAAGCCTCTGCAGACAGCTCAAACATATTTACATACTTACCATCCTGGATACGTTTCACAGTTTTAGATTTAAGGTGTGCATGCAAACTGTGTACCTGGCACGAATAAGTATCCCTGTGTACTGCTGCCTTTCTGTTCAACGCCTGTGGTGACCCCCCAGCAACCCCTAAGAGTTGAGATGACTGCACCCCACTACTGGCATTGCCATCCCCTTGATTGCCCCTACTCATCTTCCTCAACATTCTATACATCCTCCTATGCCCTTTCGTGTGCAAGCCCAGGGACCCATCTATCTCAGATCCCGAACCTGACCCACTAGAGTTGGAAGAATTACACCGCCCCCTAGGTAAACCAAGTTGCATCTCACCAGAGGAAGCGCCCGATGTGGCTTGGCCTTGTCCAGAAGCACTGCTGACTCCTCTAGGCACGAGAGCTCCTGAACTCTGAGTCGCCATGTCCCTGCTGGATGAGGATGTCCTGGGTACCTGCAAAATAGAAGCCAAGAGGGGAGTACCTCGGGAAGGGCCAGCCATCTCTTCCCTATCCCCCATTTCCTCAAATTCTAGATAACCTTCCCGGTCACTGTCACTCACACCACATGCCGCACTCACATCATTATCCGTACTGGTGGCCAACCCGCTAGTTGAATCCTCTTGAAATCTCACGGTCCTAATCCGACCCTGAGACTTCGATCCCCTAGCCTGTCTCACCTGCCCCCTCCCGGGGCTCTCTAAACCTTCCCCAGGGCCTACGCTAATACTAGCATGCCCCCTCTTGACAGCCCCCCTTGTGGCTATTTGCTCTGAACGTGCTGGTGAGGTCCTGCTGGGCGTCATTATACCCTGCAGGCCTTGTGCCTGAGGCTCCACTACTGCAGCATCGCCCCTTGAGCTGTGTGCCAGGATGGCCCCCTTATTTGCGGTCTTGGCCGCGGGGGCCTTACCTTTACTTTGGGCCGCGGCGCGTGTGGGGACCGCCTTAGCTTTGCCCCCTCCTGACTTAGGCCACGAGCGCGAGGTGGGTGCCCTGTTGGCATCCCCCCCCTTATTACTGGGACCAGCTGCGGCTCTTGTGCGCACACCCTGCTGCGACACCCCCGGAGTGCCCTCCGGGGGGCCCTGCTGCCCCGCTGCCACATTCACAGTTGCCCCCTGACTCCGCATTTCTGCCCCTCTTTCCGGCCCACCATGTGCCCCCCCAGCCTCCTGGGCCCCATCAGGCTTGCCCCCAAGAGCGGGTGTCCCCCCCCGAGGTGCTCCCTTCTTACCTTCGGAGCCTGGGGGGAACGATCCACTTTGCGCGCTGTCCGGATTGCGACTGCCGCGAGCAGAAATGACGTCACCGGAAGTGACATAAGGACGCGCGACGCCGCCGGAAGTCGACGCGGCGGCCATTTTAGATGCCACGAGGGACGAACCGGAGGCCTGTACAGCACTGTAGACCGAAGCCTGGGCCTGAAGTACCGCCGGACCCGACGACGCACCCGCAAGGACCGACGCCAAGGACTGGAGGATGGCCACCGCTGCCGCCACCGATTCCCCGGAGAGGACCACCGCCGCAGGTAAGGCCGCACTGCTCCCACTACCCGCGACAACGACACTCTCCCCAGAGGTGCACGCGCCCCCTAAAGCCTCGCTGGGCCCTGCCACTACAGGCCCCTGCCTAAGGCCGACACCGGAACCCCCGGGTGTATTACCGGGACCCCCGGAGCCGAAACCGGAGCTCCCCTGGGACCCCCTAGGCCCTAACACCGAGCCGCCTAGCGCTCCTACTCGCCCCTCAGGACCTACCTCCCCTGGGGGCCTACACTCCGACCCGACCGGCTGATAAGCCGGACCGGGGCCACCATCCCCCTCTAAATTCTCCCGTGCAGGAGAAGGGAACAACACTGGGCTACCCCCCCCCCCCTAAGGGAGAAACGGGCAGACACAGCCCAGACCCATGGCCCAGACCCACTGTGACAGTTCCAGATGGGGATGGTGCGACCCAATCCACGTCCTCTAACTCCATTTCTTCCCATTCTCCAGCTTCGCCTTCCATTGGAAAATGCTGCAAACTGCTAAGCTGAAAGATCTTCTGGGAGTCCACAGGAACAAAGAGGAAGTAGAATCCCTGTACATCCTTCTTATAAGGTTAGTAAACCCCTCCCAACACAATGCAACATTGTAACTAACACACACACACAGCAGCACTCACTCCTCCAGGCCTTAACCCTTAGCTACGCTCCGGGCTATTTGCCCTGCACTTTCTGTATATCTGTGTATTGGAGAGCCACACATAATTTACAGTCCACCCATACAGACTGGTATCCTAAATAGTAAAATCTGACAGCGTGTATGAGATGAGTGTCCTCCACCCGGGTGCAGGACTTCTACACAGGGAGATGGATACTTTATGTTCCTATTCCTGTGTACTGTGGGCCTAGAGTGAGCATAGACAACAACAAGTGGGATCCCTACACACTTAGCACCAAAACAGAGTCACTGCTATCCCAGAGATGCAATCCCAGTATGTGTCACGCAAGTCAGAACTATAGGAATATCTTAAAGTCTGGGGTTGAATTCAGTCCGCCAGGGTGAACTACAAGGCAGAGATATAATCTATGGTATATATTTTTTAGAAATGCACAAGGTAACATCTGAATATGATATAGTCTTTATGTACTTCTTTTATCTAGGATTATTATGTTTAAATAGGGAACATACATCAAAAGAAGAGTTATTTCACAGGAAGAACCTCGCACGACAAGTAGGATGTGACAAATAGTTTTCACTAATATTTTTGTTAATCTTTGAGTTTTTCACTAGGACAATATAAATAATTTTATTTATATACACATATAATCTTTAGCGCAATTCACTTTAAGAAGGGTTCGGCAGTGTTTACAGCCGTATCCATGGCAACCTTGTATATATTGGTTTGCTACGTAACTTGCTATCATCACCTCAGAGGATGGGATTAATAGTATTATATCCTGTATGTAAGATACATCAGAGGTATTGTTTTATTACTGTGCACTTAGTTTATTGTTATAATGTGGTTGTTGATCTATAATTTTTTACGATATTCACATGGCCGGAAGTGACGACTTCATACTTCCGGGTCCAATTGTTCAGTGGAACGCAGGGTGCATTCCATACAAGGAAGTTTGGCGCCACTTTGGTAATTAGGTTTGTGTTAATTTGTATAGACACTATAAAATGTTTGGTTTGTATCACTGATGTATGCTGACGAAGGAGACTAGATCCCCGAAAACGTTTCAAATTAAAGTACTTGGTACTTGTATTTAAAAGAACTGTGAGTGCTACCTTTTGTTCAATATCTATTCACATTGTCGCACCCAGGCAGGTGTCTAAGTTGTTTGTATTTGATTGAACAGCGGAACCCCCACATTTGACCTCTTGTCCATTACCAAGCATTTATTGAACTATATCATTTGCATTTCTACTACCACAGAAGGACTGTGTTCCTGAACTTTGCATTTATTTGTTTTTGCTTTCCTTTGTGCCAGCATGATAGCTCAAGCAGACCGGCAGGACAGTACAATCATGGATCCTGGACACCAGGTGGAGGATATGACTTGCCAAGCCAGAATGGCACAAACCGGTACAGCTTCATACACTCAAGATGATGCCAACCGTATCTTGTTTGCGCCTATTTCCAGAACAGCCGGTGAGACCCCTGTAAACCTTTACTATACCCTACTTAAATTGAAAAAAAGAGAAGTGGCTATTTGTCTGATTACTATAGGACAGGCCATATCCCTAGGGGTTTTAGAGTACATAATGTTCCAACTATAGGCAGAGAGAACCCAAAATTTAGGAAGAAATTGTGTTTTATCCTCAATAAATGTTTTTAAGACTTAATACTCTTAGTTATTGAAGAAGTAACTGACATATTATCCAAGGTTAGAATTGAAATCCATTCATTTGAAGCTTAACATAACAGCACACTGATGAAAGACAAGCAGGAGAACTGGCTCTCTAAAATTACACAACAAATTGATAAATATCAAAACAAACTTGGGGGGTGGAGCTTGGCCGCTTAGAGAGATGGCCGTGTGATCGCATAGCTCCTAGGCATCTGCAAACCCCAATAAAATTAGCCTTACACAATTTATTTAATAGCACCTAGCAGGAGGCAAAAACCGCTGAAGGTTGTGGACGGACAAAGCGTCACCGAAGATCACCTGTACTCCGGGATAACTTGCCGCACAGTCAGACACGCGCGCCAGAACAGAGGAGCTGCACCATCTTAGAGCTCTTCACACGCTTACGGCTCCTGGGTCAGAGGCATTACGGGCAAACTGAGGAACAAGCGGCTAGTGCGGTAAGCCTGTCACTAAAACTAAACCTACCGAATATCTGGCTTACAGTGACCGGAGGGTTTGAACACTAAGCTCATATCTATATTCAGTCTGGCAAATCCACGTGGGCACACCTTGGGGGAGATACGTTTTTCAGGACTCTGGCAGGGATTCACTGCCTAACTCACAGGAAGGGTCACGCTGTGCATATGCCCTGTATAGAAGGGTTTGTGGCAAACTCTGATGCCAGAAAGCCCCTAATAACTAATATAGTGAAATTCTGCAAACGTGATAGGAGATTGCATGCAGCTATTTGAAGAGGGGGCCCTGTTTAAAGACACATACCCCTGCACACAGTTTTACATATAGCCACAAGGAGACACTATCATCATATCTGGCAATGTAGTGATGTGAGAAACTAACACAGGGTTACCATTTTAACACACCCCAGGTGCCCCTAATAAAACAACACTGTGTACCTTATAAAGAGACATATGCAAGTAGTGGGCAGATAATACAAGATTTTTCAATAGGACTTTACACATTGTGGCAGGCTGATTGTTGCACAGGACTGCAGCAGCAGAAACATTTACTATTAATGGTGAATCCCCACAACTTACCAAACACAGCATCTGATTGCTCTGCATACCCAAAGTAGAGTAACTTCTCAGATATATATACTGGACATGCCAGGAAGAAAATCACATAAGGTAGATAACTGACCTAATACCAGAACAATGCAAAATTATTTAAAACAAACTGACTCAAACCAGACTCCAGCTGCTGAATCATCTTATCAAAGCACTCAGAGCAAATCTTCTCAAGCCACGAACACTGCAGACTTCACTAAGGAAGACTTGAGATCACTTTGTACTAAAGATGATTTCAAGGAAATGATGTCCGAAGTTAAAAACTGGTACGGGGAGCTAAAGAAAGATCTTACAAGGGTGGTACAGAGAGTCACAAACCTGGAAGAGAACCATAATACCACCTTCAACGACATTTAGCATGTATCTCGTCTGGCATACAAACAAGAAGAAACAATCCATCATCTACTTGAGAAAGTAGAAGATTTAGATAACCGGGGAAGGAGGAATAACCTTCGCATTCGAGGAATTCCAGAAAGTATACAGCCAACAGCATTGGAGGGATGCCTTCAAAGCCTATTTAAGACCCTCAAAGGAGACGAAGAGGCACCAGATGTCAACATTGAAAGGGCTCATAGAGCTCTGTGGGCCAAACCTCCCCCAAAGGCACCCCTGAGAGACGTTATCCTGAAACTTCTCCATTTTAAAGACAAAGAAGAAATAATGAAATACGCCAGACAGAAGAAAGATTTCACACATGCAGGAAATAGAATCCAAATATTTCCTGATTTAAGCCCTACTACCCTGCAGAAGAGGAGAGAACTCAGCCATATCACCACAGCCATGCGAGATCAAAACATCCAATATAGATGGGGTTTTCCAGTGAGAATCATTGCCTCTAAGGGAGACATAACTGCCATATACAGATCTCAGGATGACTTACCACGTTTTTGTGAGGCTCTACGGATCAACATTAGACCTACAGAGACACTCAATAGAGATACCACAGACCATCACCCTCCTATACGGAGGAGCTGCTCTCTGTCAGGAGAAAACTGCAGGGTCATTGATACTTCCCCCCTTGCCCCCATCAGCAGCGACACTGGCAGTAGTAGAGATGCCAATTAGACCATAACTGCCTCCTGCTGGGACTCTAAGTACTTTCGTTTTTCAAAAAATGGCTACAGGCTGTATGTCTTTCTTGATTATATAGGTTTATAATTCGGTATGGGAAAGCAGATGTGGGATACTACCCAGCTTTCCATTGTTATAACTTTTTTATTTGTTCTTAGGTTTTATTGTATATTATTTATTTTGCTAACAAGTATTTAACACTTTTCTCTTTAGAGTAATCTAGAATTGTAACTCTAACAATCGCACACAACTGTTGATTTGTGAGACACTGCCCGCATATTCTATACACTAGTAGAGGGCCCCAGTGCTTAGCAAGCAGACACCTGCCCTATCTGCACTCCTTCATAAGACAGGATCTATACACGACAGTACTTGATATTGCTTACCACTCATATCAAACACTCAAATATCCAAGCAGACTTATAGGAATGGCAAGCACATCTGATAGTGGCGCTAGACCCCTTACACTAATCTCTATCAATGCAAAGGGATTGAACAGTCCAGAGAAAAGATCAGTAGCTTTTACACAACTGCCCCATGCTGCAGGGGATATAATCTTTATTCAAGAGACGCACTTCCAGTTAGGAAGGGAACCAGCATTCCTTCATCACCGATACAAATCAGCCTATTTGGCATCAGGCAAGGAGAAAAAAGGCGTGATGGGGATTTTATTTAGTAATTCCATTAACTTCCAACCCACCCACACAATCAAAGATCAAAATGGCAGATATATCATTATCTCTGTAAAAAAAAAAATATCAAAACAAACTTATAGCATTTAAAAACAGAAAGCTTGAGACAGTTAACACTGACTATGTACAGGGAAAAGTTTTACAAATGGCTCACCACAGCACAAACTAGCCAGCCTAGGAGGAGACAAAGGGCTAGGAAGGTTAGGTTTGACACAGTGGATACCAGTGGGGGTGATTCCTCTGATACAGAAAGACACCAATCCAGTCTAACCTATGCATCACCAGGCTCATATGGTCAACAGGACCAATTTAGTACACAACATCCCACTAGACTACATTCTACACCTAGTGATTTTTTAGGGGTGACTACACGGTCACGCAGGGGAGGCATAATAGACCCCACATCAGGCTTGTGGGGCACCAGGTACAGACCTCCCAGACGAGGGCGCCAGAGGATATAGTCATTAACCTTAGTACTCATATCCTTACGGCTAATGAACATAAGGTACTTAATAGAGGACTATCATTTGTGCCCAGTACCCCTTCATCGGAATTCAATCAAAAATTGGATATCTACAAACTTAATAGAACTTTGAAAATAAAAGAGTTTTTCAAAATACAGAGACTATCCGTTCCAAGACTCCCATTGAACTCAAATGTAACATACCGAGTTCTTTTGAACCTGTTAATTGTAGTCCTAGTACTAGAACATTTATATGCCTGGTGACCCAAGTTCTAGACAATGAGAGAACATATACCCCATGGAAACACAATTTAACTAAAGAGGAACGAGATGCCATTCAAAACCTTCAAGGAGACTCTTCTGTAGTCATTAGGCCCGCGGATAAGGGCAGGGCCATTGTCCTTTTAAATTACTCTGACTACAGGACAGATATCCTTGAACAGTTGGCAGACATCCATGTTTATACTCCCCTGCCAACCGACCCGACAGGTGTATACAAACGACAACTTGACAGTCTCATTAGACTAGGATTTGAACAAGGTTATATTTCTGAACACATTCAAGATTTTTGTATAACCAAGTTGCCAAGGATTCCGAACCTATATACTATCCCTAAGATTCACAAAAGATTAGATCATCTACCAGGCTGACCCATAGGCCCCTAGTTATCAAGCCGTCAACCTCAAATACACTGGAATTCCGCAGCGTATTTGTGGCGAGGCTGATTCGCCTTAGTTATCAAGCCCTGCTGCCTGGCAAAAGTAGAATTTTGTGACGTAAGCTTCGATCCGCCGGACTCAGTCCGACACAGATCGATTCTTACGTCACTCCAGATGTTCCGCACACAAGTTCGGCACAATCTGTCTACTTTTGCTAGTTATCAAATGACTAGCAGGTACGCTCAGCACTTTTCTGGCCCAGTGTACCTGGTTTTCAATCCGCCGCCCTGGAGGTGGCGGATCCCATAGGAATCAATGGGAGTCTGACCATAGCGAAAGCTCATGTTCGCTGCTCCCCGACATCCCATTGATTCCTATGGGAAATGTGTACACCTAACACCCCTAATCTGCCCCCCTACACTGCCGCAACTAAATACATTTATTACCCCCCTAAACCGCCACTCCCGGACCCCGCCGCAACCTACATTATACATATTAACCCCTAATCTGTCCCCCCCCCTACACCGCCGCAACTAAATAAAGTTATTACCCCCTAAACCGCCGCTCCCGGAGCCCACCGCCACTCTAATAAACTTATTAACCCCTAAACTGCCGCTCCTAGACCCCAAAGCAAATATAATAAATGTATTAACCCCTAAACCGCCACTCCCGGAGCCCACTGCCACCTAAATTATACCTAGTAACCCCCCCTATACCGCCGCCACTTTTAATAATACATTTATTAACTCCTATCCTGCCGATCCCGGACCCCGCCACAACTAAATAAATTGTTTAACCCCTAAACCGCCGCTCCCGGACCCCGCCACCACCTACATTAAACTTATTAACCCCTAATCGGCCCCCCCCCACACCGTCGCCACCTATAATAAATGTATTAACCCCTATCCTGCCCCCCCTACACCGCTGCCACCTATAATACATTTTTTAACCCCTATCCTGCCGATCCCGGACCCCGCAGCAACTAAATTGTTTAACCCCTATCCTGCCCATACTACACCGTCGTCACCTATGATAAATGTATTAACCCCTATCCTGTCCCCCCTACACCGTCACCACCTATAATAAATTTATTAACCCCTATCCTGCCCCCCCTACACCGCCGCCACTAAAATAAAATTATTAACCCCTAAACCTAAGTCTAACCATAACACCCCCCTAACTTAAATATTAATTAAATACATATAAATATAATAACTCTTATTAACTAAATTAATCCTATTTAAAACTAAATACTTACCTTTAAACCCTAATATAGCTACAATATTACTAATAATTATATTGTAGCTATTTTAGGATTTATTTTTATTTTACAGGTAAATTTCAATTTATTTTAACTAGGTACAATAGCTATTAAATAGTTATTAACTATTTAATAGCTATCTAGTTAAAATAAAGACAAATTTACCTGTAAAATAAATCCTAACCTAAGTTACAATTACACCTAACACTACACTATCATTAAATAAATTATTCCTATTTAAACTAAATACTTACCTGTAAAATAAACCCTAAGATAGCTACAATGTAATTAATAATTGCATTGTAGCTATTTTAGGATTTATATTTATTTTACAGGTAACTTTGTATTTATTTTAGCTAGTTAGAATAGTTATTAAATAGTTATTAACTATTTAATAACTACCTAGCTAAAAGAAATACAAAATTTCCTGTAAAATAAATCCTAACCTAAGTTACAATTAAACCTAACACTACACTATCATTAAATTAATTAAATAAATTAGCTACAAATAACTACAATTAAATACAATTAAATAAACTAACTAAAGTACAAAAAATAAAAAAAACTAAGTTACAAAAAATAAAAAATAAAAAGTTACAAACATTTAAAAAATATTACAACAATTTTAAGCTACTTAATAGGCCCTTTTAAGGGCTGGTAAGGTAATAGAGCTGTTAACTTTCGTAATTTAGAATAGGGTAGGGCATTTTTTTATTTTGGGGGATTTGTTATTTTATTAGGGGGCTTAGATTAGGTGTAAGTAGCTTAAAATTGTTGGTGTGCTCATGGAGGGTCAACTTGAACCTGACAGGGGTATCGGTACTGTTAAAGTTGTGAAACCAGTTATGGAGTTCCTCCAGGACCCCCGCCATACCAAGAAAATGTCATCAATATATCTATGGTAGCAAATTATAGAAGCATCACACTTGCCCCACAGATATTAATTCTCAAATTGTGACATAAAAATATTGGCGTACGAGGGGGCCATGGAGGAGCCCATCGCTGTACCAACAATCTGCAAATAAAAACCATTTTCAAAATGAAAGTAATTTTTATGCAGGCAAAATTCAATGAGGGATAAAATGTATTCTACCGGCAGACCCTCATAGAGAGGATTGCCCGTAAGGTGTTCCTTAATAGCACTCAATCCACTACTATGAGGAATGATGGTGTACAGACTATTAACGTCCAGGGTGACTAAAATGTCACCCTGTTGTATAGTTACTTGCTGTAATCGTCTAATGAAATCATTGGTGTCCAAAATGAATGATCGAATGTTCTTAACTACAGGTTGTAGTAAGATGTCCACATATTGTGCCACTGGCTGTAGCAAGGATTGTACAGCAGACACTATGGCCTCTAGTTATCAACGTGTCTACTTACCTGCCTTCGCCGGCCCCAATACGCCCGCCTAAGCTCGCCTACCATCACCGCCGCGGACCTGAATAATCTTGCCAAAGTTATCAAAAAAACTGTCAAAAAGCCACGCACCAAGTACGGGGCGATGAGCAGTGGACTGTTATAGTTATCACTCATCTGATCTCGCTGCTCTTCGGCTTTTCCCAGCTTTATTGATACCCCTGTCACTAAGCACCCACACTAAACTACACTGTTCTACCCCCTGTACCGGCGCCCCCGGAGCCCCCCGCAACTAAATAAAGTTATTAACCCCTAAACCGCCGCTCCTAGACCCCGCCGCAACTATGATAAATGTATTAACCCCTAAACTGCCGCTCCTGGAGCCTACCACCACCTACATTATACCTAGTAACCCCTATCCTGCCCCCCCAATACCGCCGCCACCTATAATACATTTTTTAACCCCTATCCTGCCGACACTACACCGTCGCCACCTATGATAAATTTATTAACCCCTATCCTGCCCCCCTACACCATCGCCACCTATAATTTTTTAGACCTTAGTATCTATAAAGAGACAGAACGGCTAGGTACAACGTTATACAACAAACCAACTGACCGTAACTCTATCCTTAGGGTGGACAGTTGTCACCCCCCGGCCTTGTTGAAGGCATTGTAAAATCCCAATTTATCAGGACAATGTGCAACAATTCGGACTCAGTGACAGGGGTTTCCCAGCTGACTGGAATGGGTGACAAATTCCTTGAAAGAGGATACAAACCAAGTCTGGTTAAAGAAATAATCGATGAAGCATCCTTACTAACAAATTCGGAACTCATCCAAAACAAACCTAAGAATGAATCTACTGATAAATTGATTATGTCGACTGTATTCAGACCAGGCACAACGAAAATGGGACAAATCCTTCGGAGACATTGGCCAATAATATCTTCAGATCCTAGATTGCCTTTTGCCACCAATCTACAACCAATGGTGGGCTACAAAAGAAATACCAACCTGAAAGATTTGCTGGTCAAGACGAACCCAAAAGAGAGTTATATTACTGGAACAAGGAGTAATATAAAGGGATCATATCGTTGCCTTGGGTGTACCACCTGTAATGGTCTATTTAACACCAAATCTTTCCACCATCCACACACCAACCGCAACTTTGTCATTAGACATTCCATTACGTGCACCACTACCCATGTAGTGTATTTGCTGTTTTGCCCGTGTTCCAGTTTCTATGTGGGAAAAACGTCTGGAACATTAAGGGAACGCATGGCTAACTATAGGCACGCTATCAGATCAGCACTACGCCAGGGCGACTCAGACCAACCCATTGCACGGCACTGTGCCAGGGAAGGACATTCCATCTCGTCTATCCGGTTCATCCTTATAGATCACGTGCCCATCTTGGAGAGAGGGGGTGATCAGAACAAGATGCTGTTGAGACGTGAGGCACAATGGATTTACCGGTTGGGTACAATTCACCCTGGCGGACTGAATACAACCCCAGACTTTAAGGTATTCCTATAGTTCTGACTTGCGTGACACATACTGGGAGTGCATCCTTGCGATAGCAGTGACTCTGTTTTGGTGCTAAGTGTGTAGGGATCCCACTTGTTTGTGTCTACGCTCACTCTACAGTACACGGGAATAGGAACATCAAATATCCATCTCCCTGTGTAGAAGTCCTGCACCCGGGTAGAGGACACTCATCTCATACACGCTGTCGGATTTTACTATCTAGGATACCAGTCTGTATGGGTGGACTGTAAATTATGTGTGACTCTCCAATACACAATTATACTGCAGTATGATTACAGGCTCATTTACTATGGAAAGAGATAAAGCTATGCACAAGTATACCTCTAGAGTATTGTTTTAATGAGATGACCAACAATGATTATTAAGGGTCAAGATGCTCCATCATTGGTTGGTACTATAGTAATAGGTTCAGTAGGAAGTCACTAGCTTCTATAACCTTACTCTGTTTATACCACATTAGCATAAGCTGATCACCAAATGTAACAATGTTTTTGAGCAACTACAAGGCAGAGATATAATCTATGGTATATATTTTTTTAGAAATGCAGACGGTAACATCCGAATATGATATAGTCTTTATGTACTTCTTTTATCTAGGATTATTATGTTTAAACGTATTATGTCTACGTCACTTGCTATTATCACCTCAGAGGATGGGATTAATAGTATGATATCCTGTATGTAAGATACATCAGAGGTATTGTTTTATTCCTGTGCACTTAGTTTATTGTAATAGTGTGGTTGTTGATATTTAATTTTTTACGATATTCACATGGCCGGAAGTGACGACTTCATACTTCCGGGTCCAATTGTTCAGTGGAATGCAGGGTGCGTTCTATACACGGAAGTTTGGCGCCACTTTGGTAATTAGGTTTGTGTGTTAATTTGTATAGACACTATAAAATGTTTGGTTTGTATCACTGATGTATGCTGACGAAGGGGACTAGATCCCCGAAAACGTTTCAAATGAGAGTACTTGGTACTTGTATTTAGAAGACTTGTGAGTGCTACCTTTTGTTCAATATCTATTAACATTGTTGCACCCAGGCAGGTGTCAGTAGGAGGGCAGAGCTGTAGCTGAGTTGTATATATATATATGTATAACAAAATATATACTGGAATTAATATTACCCCCACCCACAAAAAAACAAAATCTCCATGCTAATTACCAGATAAGGTATTAAGTGGTACCTGTGGTACCTGAACACATTGGCCTCTATTTATCACAGGTCATGCGGACCTGATCCAACAAGGCGGATCAGGTCCGCAAGACCTCGCTGAATGCGGAGAGCAATACACTCTCCGTATTCAGCATTGCACCAGCAGCTCACAAGAGCTGCTGGTGCAACGCCGCCCCCTGCTGACTCGCGGCCAATCGGCCTCCAGCAGGGAGGGGTCAATCAACCCGATCGTATTTGATTGGGTTGAATTGCGGCGATTCCTGTACGCCTGCTCAGAGCAAGCGGACATGGTTATGAAGCAGCAGTCTTTAGAAGACTCTGAAGACTCGCCAGAAACACGGGCCTTCAAGCTCCATTCGGAGCTTGATAGATATGCCCCATTATATCAGAATGCTGTTGTTATTCAGATTTGCTTATAAAAGGAAACATTGATGAATAGATTTAATTGATGAACATCTAATTTCCTATATATTTCAAAGTAAATAGGAAAATCTTCCCAGGATGTCCTTGATTAATTCATTTTGTCTCTCCTGTTATAAAAGATACTTTTCCAAAGTTTAATGTGATGTTGTGATGACGTTCATTTCACTCATGCCTGTAGGCATACTTTTATGAGATGCAATTTCATTGCTTTAATGTGATTAACACCAAAGAATGAGAAGCTCATCCAAAATTCAGTACAATTTATAACCTTTCTTAACTCCTTGGTTCTTTACAACAGACCAAGCTATATTTAAATGCATTTTTAAACAGAATTAACATCACACTTGAAAACTGAAGACTTTATTTGATAAACAAGGTACTGGTTGTAATTGTATTCATACATCTTCCAGACACATATTTTTCTTCCATGAAAATTAGAAAATCAGAATCAATCACTGAAAAGTTTTGTAGGCATTAAAATAATTACGTGCAAATGAATAAAGCTAAACCAAATCATAGGTTTCAATTTAATGGGAAATAAGCATGGCTAATTAAGAAATTACTTCAACATTAGCGTTTTCAGTGCTATGCTTGCCATATAGTTTTTATATTAACTGAATCATAAAATAACCAACAAAACTTGCATTAGCGCAATCAATAGTGTAATAATAAAATGATGCTGATTATAGTGTTGACCCTCTGCAATGTCAACGGTATCCCCTTAAATGTATATGTGTGTGTGTATATATATATATATATATATATATATATATATATATACATATATATATATATATATATATATATATACACACACACATACTGTGTATATATATATATATATATATATATATATATATATATATATTATTTGTTTTAATATACTGAGTCTATTAGGGAGTAGGTATCAAAAATCCACTTTATATTAATTATTAACGGGTGCAGACCCTGTAAACAAATACATTTACAAGATTCAAAGAAGAAAGTATGGAGAGGTCACAGTAGTGTTCTCTACAAAAGAGACAGGGATTTCAGCACTCCATATAGTAAACAATTATTTATTTAAATATTTAGTTCAATGCACACATATGTAAGAATTAATTTAGGAATAGGTGTTCCAGGCCTCTACGTAACCAAACAACTTCTGGGTCCCCTAAACCAAAACCACACAAAATTGTTGTAAATAAAATAAATTTATTTGTGCAAACAAAAAAAGAAAAAAGTAAAAAAATCACATACATTTAAAAATACATTTTGTACATTAAATGCATAGATAAAGCTGGCCAGCTCACTCAGGTTAATATGATGCAGATAAATACCTAGAAATAGGTTATTGAGTTCTTAGGCAACACCCCTACCAGTGGGTAGCCCTGTGTACCAACAGGAATCTGCTATCATGGATAATAGTGGGGATCTATGCGTAATCACTCATTTAGGGCACAAATGAAAATGACAACACCTATCTCATAGGGTAACCCAAACAAAATAGAAAGGCTTGTTACCTTGAGATTTATAATAGGATCTATGTCAGTTACTTATGTGCTAAATTGTAACATTGTAACAAAATATTACATGCTTTACATTTTACACACTTTACGTTGAGAAAACAACACCCTGACCAGAGGGTAGCACCAATATTAAAAAAGGTTCCAGCTACCTTAGTACTAAATAGGGATCTATGTATCTCTAATGATAGATGTGTAATCACAGCAATAGTATCAATCACATGTATAGTGCAAGCAGTATAGATTACGTAAGAACTATGTTAATAGGGCTTTCCACATCCGCTATGATTTTGTTCAAAGCTTAAGTGTATATGCTTTAGTGCATGTTCCAGACAGTACATTCCATTACAGACTCGTAAGTCCATGAATACTTTACAAATCACTTTTGTGCGCTTGTAGTCCTTCTCCTTTTAAGTTTGATGAAAAATCCGGGTGTGGTGCCTGCTTGCTGCTGTAGTTAGAAGAGCTGTGTACTTCATCGAATATCAATCAGGGGCTGGTTCTCAGCTGTGCAAATGACGTCACACGCCAACGGCCGTTTCACCCCCCACGTGACCGAATGTCATTGGGGCTTCCTCAGGGCGTATACCTTGCCACTCCATATGCGCTTTATTTAAGCTCAGCCCTTTATTTGGATTGGTGAAAATATATTCAGTGAAAATGAAACAGTGTTTTCTATTTCTCAAATGTAACCAGTATAGTCATTGGTTCTCACCATAACCATACAAATTAGCAACAGTATGGTAACATATTAAACGTTTCAATACTTGCAAATATATAATGGCAACAACCAAAAAACATTGTTCGCACTTGATTACCAAAATAATAATTACTTCCAGCAAAGCCAATCCAGCGCGAGACAAACAATGGGAGTAGAATTTTTTTTTTATTAATCTCTATTTTTAGATTTTTTAGCTTAGGGAGAACGACAATATAAATTCCTGCATTATGATAAAGTGGTACCATATTATTCTTGTACAAGTTATACAATTTTTTACCTTTATAAGAAAGGAGCAAAATCTAGTTTTTCGTTCAAGCCGTTTGGTGACAACGTTTTTAATCGAAATATCCATGCCACTTCTTTCCTAAGTAGTAAATTATCAATATCTCCACCCCTACCATGTAAAGAACATCTTTCAATACCTATAACTTTTAAATCATCATTAGAACAATTATGGCAGAGTTTGAAATGCAGAGCTATATTACTATTTATAGTGCCTTCCTTTGCATTAGCAATGTCATTGCGGTGTCTGTCACCCTATCCTTCAGGATTCTCTTAGTTTTCCCTGTATAATACAGGGGACATGGGCAGTATAGTAGATATATTACATTATCAGATTTACAATTAATAAATTGTCTGATTTAATATATTTTTTCGCCTGTAGAAAACTTACTAGTTTTTAAGATAAATTTACAAAAGACACAATTGCCACATTGAAAGCAACCTTGTAGCTTTTGTCGTTTTTCAAGCCAATTTTGTGCTTTTGGATTGCGTGAGAAATCGCTCTTCACCAATCTATCTTTTAAATTGGGAGCCCTTCGTGCAACTAATGATGGAAAGTCACCCACCATACTTTTAACATTCTCATCTGAAAGTAAAAACTGCCACTTACTTTTTAGAATATTTCGAACCTGATTCCAGTGTCCATTATACTCTGTAATAAACCTGATCCTATTGTCCACTCTTTTCTCTCTTTTGTCGAAAAGCAAAGAATCTCTATTTGCTTTTAAGGCTTTATTCATTGCATATTTCACATTACGTTTTGAATACCCCCTTGCTATAAATCGATTGGCCATTTCTTGTGCATGTGTCTTGTTCTTATTCCTACAGGAACAATTCCTCCGAAGCCTGAGGAACTGTCCCGTAGGAATTCCTCTAATCAGGGACGGAGGGTGGTGACTGGAAGCAACCAACAATGTATTTGTTGCAGTGCTTTTTCTATAGATTTCTGTAGTGAGTTTGTTACTTTCTTTTTTAATTACAATATCCAAAAATGGTAGTTCTGATGTGCTATACTCATACGTGAGAAAAATATTAAATTTATTCTTATTCAAATTACAGACAAATTCTTTCAAAAGGTCAACTGACCCTCTCCAAAGTATGAATATGTCGTCCACATATAGACGCCATATTAACACCGAAGAGGCTATCAATTCATTGAAATCTTCAAAGACAGTAAAAAGTTCCCATAAGCCTAGATGTAGGCAGGCATATGATGGGGCCCATGTTGCCCCCATCGCTGTGCCCCTTATTTGTTTATAAAACTTGTTATCAAATTTGAACACATTATTTTCCAAGATGAACTTCAAAAGTATAGTTAGAAATTCAGTGTGCTTATCAAATTGATTAACTTGTGCTGCTGCAATTCCTACTGAGTGGGGGATTCAAGAGTAGAGTGCCTCCACATCTAGGGATACTAGAAGTGTTTCTTCATCAACTTCTATCCCATCTAGTTGTCTTAAAAGGTCAGTGGTGTCTTGTACAAAAGTGGGTAAAGAAAAAACAAAAGGTTTTAAATAACTGTCCACATAGTTCCCAATATGTTCAGTAATACTGCCTATCCCCGATATTATAGGGCGTCCGGGGGCTCCTGCATATTTTTATGCAACTTTGAAATGCAGTAGAACACTGGTATTTTTGGAAACTTTATGTACAGATAGTCAAACTCCTTTTTTACTAGTAATGCCATCTTTTCTTGCTTTATTAAGTATGTGTAGTAATTCACCTTGTATTTTAGTGATGGTACTCTCTTGAATAGGTAGATATTGTTCTTTATTATTAAGTTGTTTTTTTACTTCCGATACATAATTACACTCATTCATAATTACTAGGTTTCCGCCCTTATCCGCCTGCTTAATTATAATACCGGGGGTATTCATAAGTTCCTGAAGTGCTGTTCTTTCTTGTCTAGACAAATTATCATCAATTATTTTACTGATAGGTAATTTTTCAATTTCTTTCTCAACTTCTTTTACAAAAAGGTTTACCGCTGGTACTAGTGACAAGGGAGGCATATAACATGATTTAGGTCTAAATTTAGATGTTACAGGGACAGTATTAGATGTAGCACCTAACAGAGTTTCAGGTACTACTGAGTATTCCTCTATTTCACTCTCATCTATTAAACTCTCAAGAACTGTGAGTGTATCTCTATCCTTATCAGTAATTCTAGGTTGTTCTAAATTTAGAGGATTTTTTCTTTTATTTTTGGTCATAACTTGAGAGAGAACTACTTTTCTGGCGAATAGGTGTAAATCTTTTGTTATTGTGAACTTCTCTAGACTTCTAGCATGGCAAAAAGAAAGCCCTTTTTTTAGAAGGCTAATATGCGCTTGGTTCAATGGAAATCTGGACAAGTTCACTATTTGGAGTTCATCCTCCACGTTTGGGGTATCTAATATCCCCCTCTCAAATCCCTTCTCATTCTCATTCTGGTTTCTGCAGGTCCACGTCCCCCCCTGGCTCTCCCCATATAGCGGTTCCTTATTGGCCGTTGTTGGCCTCTGTTCAAATTTGTGACATGATCCATTTGTGGATCTATTCCTTTGTCTCTTTCTACCTCCCCTTCTCCTTGTTTTTTTACAGTATTCCTTGCTCTATTTTTTTAATCGTTTTTTGCATACTCTGTCTCCATATCAGACCCATCTGTTCCTGAATCATAGGAGCCCCTACTCATAAAATAAGTATATACTTGGTTCTTTTTATAGTCTTCCTTATCCCTAGCCAATTTTCATCTTTTTCTCACTTTTATTTCTTGCTGTAATTTGGATATTGTTTCCTTAGTCTCATCATTTAATTTAGCAAACTTCTGATCTGTTTCAAATTCATTTAATATTTTTAAAGTTTCATCTAACTCCGTTTTAATTTTCTCAAGTTTGATTTTGTTTTTATTCACCATTTTTTGCATCAGGTCTAAAGAACAATTTGTTAGACTTTGATGCCAATCTTCCATAAAATTGTCTCCATCCTCATCATCCCTTAGATTTGACCCGGGATCTAGATGTAGGCGGAGCCCTCTTGGTATAATTTTTAATTGAATATAGTTTTCTAGGCTATATTTTTCTTCGCCTAGTTTAACCTGTTTAGATAGCAAGTTTCTATATTTCTTGAAAGCACCATATATATTCAGATTTGTCTCTCCATCTGTCTCGCCTAATTCCACCTCCCACTGTTCATCAAGCACTACAAAGGCCATGCTGGAAGTTACTTAAATTAAATTTATATTGGTTGTGTAGCTCTAGCCGGGGACCTTTCAGCTGAACCAACTACACAAAAGCCTAGAACACCATACTATATATTAAATATTAGTATTAATATACTATGTTACCTTCTCAACCTAATCAAGAAATAGATCTACAGGGTATCCACCATTAAAGATCACTTGAAAATATACAATATACTGAGTCTATTAGGGAGAAGGTATCAAAAATCCACTTTATATTAATTATTAACGGGTGCAGACCCTGTAAACAAATACATTTACAAGATTCAAAGAAGAAAGTATGGAGAGGTCACAGTAGTGTACTCTCCAAAAGAGACAGGGATTTCAGCACTCCATATAGTAAACAATTATTTATTTAAATATTTAGTTCAATGCACACATATGTAAGAATTAATTTAGGAATAGGTGTTCCAGGCCTCTACATAACCAAACAACTTCTGGGTCCCCTAAACCAAAACCACACAAAATTGTTGTAAATAAAATAAATTTATTTGTGCAAACAAAAAAAGAAAAAAGTAAAAAAAATCACATACATTTAAAAATACATTTTGTACATTAAATGCATAGATAAAGCTGGCCAGCTCACTCAGGTTAATATGATGCAGATAAATACCTAGAAATAGGTTATTGAGTTCTTAGGCAACACCCCTACCAGTGGGTAGCCCTGTGTACCAACAGGAATCTGCTACCATGGATAATAGTGGGGATCTATGCGTAATCACTCATTTAGGGCACAAATGAAAATGACAACACCTATCTCAGAGGGTAACCCAAACAAAATAGAAAGGTTTGTTACCTTGAGATTAATAATAGGATCTATGTCAGTTACTTATGTGCTAAATTGTAACATTGTAACAAAATATTACATGCTTTACATTTTACACACTTTACATTGAGAAAACAACACCCTGGTCATTGCAAGTATCTTCAGTATATGAACAGACCAACATGTGAAATGGAGTGACTTATGTACTGGTTAAGAATCATGCTTTTCAAGATGTTTCAGTGCATCTGCTCCATATCTATATTATACTAAATTGATCAGTAGGAACTATAACATCCCTAAGAGCTCGAATTATGAATCTATGGCAGACAGTGTCGTACATATTCACCCCTGTTTGCCCGAGCTCTCTTCTGGCGTGCAGCAATCCACTGTAGGAATTTAACATTGCATGCAAATGCTCCTTTGCACACGCATGCAACCCCGACCCCTTCCTGCATGCAGGGCAGTCATGCAAGGGCAGGAGCTGTTAATCTTCTGGTCAGACGAGACCGGGGAGATTTAAATTCTCCACCTAAGAGGTGGAGAACAGGGTAGGGAAGCAGTGGTCTGATGACCACTGCTTTTTAAATCCTGGCTGCTGGTTCTCCACCTCTGCAGTCAAAGGGAGGAGAAGGGCTTGATAAATTGAGGCCTAAGAGTTCTAACCTACTTTCCTGTCATTTTTATAAGGAACCTAAATAAAACAGAAAAAAACGCAGACTAGAAAAACATATTTTACAATAAAAATGTTTTTCATCCACATTAATCTAATACAATATTGATGGGATTTGCCTAACGCTGGTATTACAAGTCTTGGAAGAAGTGAGCAGTAGACCCTCTCCTGTCAAGACTTCAACCGCATTTAAAAGTCAGTAGTTAAGAGTTTTATGCGCTAACGCCAGAACATAAAACTCTTAACTAAAGTGCTAAAAAGTACACTAACACCCATATACTACCTATTAACCCCTAAACCCCCCAAAATAATAAAATTTCCCTACCCTATACTAAATTACAATTTATTGTAATCCAATTTATTGTAATCCTATCAGCCAATCGGAATTCAAGGAACGCCATCTTGGATGACGTCCCTTAAAGGAACCTTCATTCTTCGTTAGGACGTCATTTGAAGAGGATGGCTCCGCGTCGGCTGGATAGAAGATGGCTCCGCTCCGGAAGGATGAAGATAGAAGATGCAGCCTGGATGAAGCCTTCTACCGTCTGGAGGACCTCTTCTGCCCCGATCGAATGAAGACTTCTCCCGTATGGAGGACCACTTGTGCCCGGCTGGGTGAAGACGGCTCAAGGTAGGGAGATCTTTAGGGTGTTAGAGTTAGGTTTTTTTAAGGGGGGATTGGGTGGGTTTTAGAGAAGGGGAGTGTGGGTGGTGAGTTGTAATGTTGGAGTGGGGTATTGTATTTTTCTTTTTCAGGTAAAAGAGCTGATTACTTTGGAGCAATGCCCCGCAAAAGGCCCTTTTAAGGGCTATTTGTAATTTAGTATAGGGTAGGGAAATTTTATTATTTTGGGGGCTTTTTTATTTTATTAGGGGGATTAGATTAGGTGTAATTTAGTGTTTTTTGTTTTTTTGTACTTTAGTTTATTGAGTTTCATTGTAATTAATTGTAGGTAGTTTAGGTAATTTATTTAATGATAGTGTAGTGTTAGGTGTAATTGTAACTTAGGTTAGGATTTATTTTACAGGTAATTTTGTACTTATTTTAGCTAGGTAGTTATTAAATAGTTAATAACTATTTAATAACTATTGTATCTAGTTAAAATAAACACAAAGTTGCTTGTAAAATAAATATAAATCCTAAACTAGCTACAATGTAACTATTAGTTATATTGTAGCTAGCTTAGGGTTTATTTTATAGGTAAGTATTTAGTTTTAAATAGGAATAATTTATTTAAGTATGTTAAATTAATTTTGTTTAATTTAAATTATATTTAAGTTATGGGGGTTTAGACTTATGGTTAGACATAGGTTTAGGGGTTAATAAATTTATTATAGTAGCGGCAACATTGGGGGTGGCATATTAGGGGTTAATAAATGTACGTAGGTGTCGTCGATTTTAGGGATGGCAGATTAAGGGTTAATAAAATTTAACTAGTGTTTGCGAGGCAGGAGTGCGACGGTTTAGGGGTTAATACATTTATTAAAGTGGCTGCAATGTCCGGTCGGCAGATTAGGGGTTAATAATTGTAGGTAGATTTGAGACACTAGATGTTGTTGCTTCTTTTTTGTTTAGGAGCTTTTATAGCTCAGCTGTGATTTAGCCCATAATTACTGAAAGAATAACAATTTCCAATGAGACATTAGAAAGTTTTAACTCTGTTACATCAATTTTACATCCTTCAAAAATGACTTATCCTAATTATAACATGCTTTGTAAGCATTTTCATATCATCAGTTATTTTTCAAATTCAGTACAAGACTAATAATCTGAAACCCACTTTCTGATTTAGAAAATGGTATTCTATATCTGGGGGGAAACCGCAAGTATTAGCGTGTTCTATTGTGCCCATGGTACCTTGCAAGAAAAAATATTTTCTGTTGTAATTATTTGTTGAACATAATGGTTGCTATGTGCAATAATGTGCTAATTAATACTAATTGCAACAAAATGAAACTTCAATTGGAAATTACCTTTTCAAAATCAGAAAACTACAAATGAAAACCTTAAATGACACTATACAAAATTGAATGGTATAATTGAAGATTCATGAAAGTAACTGCTTTTATTTGTATATATTTTCAGTATTCTACCGTTACTAAAAACTTCTAAGTTGCATAATATGTTAAATTAGTGTATCCTTTGTTGAACAGTACTTTACACTGTAATATATTTATTATACTGTATATGGAAAATTACAAATATTTGGTCTTTATTGTGGAAAATACCACACTGGCAAAGAGTTATTGAACCACAGTATAGAAATGAATCAGTATGGCACTAATTAGCACATGAAGCTGATTTGATCCAGATAATGATAACTGGTCATTATAGGATGATAGATATAACCAACAGCAAATGATATGTCCATCACAAATCAGTGCCAGTATTTTAACAGCAGTTGGAGCAGGAGCATATATAATACGCTAACATATTTATATATTTATATACATCCATAAATAACAGCAAATAAGTAACTCTCTCACATTCAGATTTTCCATTTCAGCCTTTGGATAATGCAGAAAGATATTGCTTTTATAATAAGAGGAAATAAATGTGTTAAACACAGTTAAAGGTGGCACTACAAGGGGGGCAAACTCCTAGGTTATGTGAGGGTTTATAAAAATGATCTAGCACTTGTGCTAGTGTATTTGATGAATAGCTAATAATATCTCATAGAGGTGTGATAGTAATAGGGATACATAATACAACTAAAATAAATATGCAACAAGAAAAGGGATTTGTTATCAACTGGTGTCCGTAAATCAGAGCATCTAAGCAGTTATTTACAGTATCAATAGAATAATAACAAAAATATATATTTAAAGAAGCAAAATGTGACTTGTAAAAAAAGTAGTTTATATAACATATAAATGCAAGAGTATACAAGTATACCTCACATTTGTGTGAGGTTCAAGCCTTGACAATACTTAAATAATAATTCCTAAATTTATACGTTGATTAACTGCATATCTAAAGCCTGGCCTGAATCAAACTTTCCCCATTTGGCCTTTTTGTCTGTAATCCTGTCATTAGTTAATTTAGTGAACCCAACTGATTGCTCTACCCTATAAATTTAACACTAGTTTGGGGAATGCATTGCTAGGAGTCTGCATTGCAAGGGCAGTTAGCATTATCTAAATATTATATGCTTGCATTGAACATTTTATAAGTGAAGCAATGAGAATAAGGCAAAATAATTATACAAGCATTGAACAAGGAGTGAACAAAGGACAAGACACAAGACAAGTATTTTGTAATACTGTGTTTTATATGTTTCACTGATTAACTTTATTGCTCCATATCTTCACATATTCCTTTTTACTACCTCTTGTCTATACAATAAACTTTATTATTCCTTTACTCCTCCCCCTTACCTCTGGCATTATTCATTAGCCCATCTCTTTTACCCTTACCTCATGTTTGCTATCATGAACTTTACACATTCCTAAACTCTCTCTATCCTCTCTGCACCACATCCCAAAGACACTCCTAATTCTGCAAATATGTATCTTATCTTATGTTAGTCTCCCTCTTGCTCATGCTAGCTGCTGGTGATATCTCTAGGCCCCCTTCAACTTCCCAATCTCACCCACCTATTTATGCCTTTCTATAGACCTAGAAATCAGAACTCTGGAAACCTTACTCAACTTGCTTTTGTATCTAAAGCCAACACACCTTTTGCTTGTGCACTCTAGAACTCTCGCTCTGTTTGCAACAAGCTCACTTCTATCCACAACTTCTTCATCACCCATTTCATCAACCTTTTGGCTCTCACAGAAATCTGTCTCTCTCCTTCAAACACAGCCTCCCGTGCTACCTTGTCACATGGGGGTCTCCACTTCAGGGACACCTAGGTCTAGAAACAGACAAGGAGGTGGTGTAGGTATTTTACTTTCCTCTTTTTGCACAATTAAACAGATACAGCCCATCCCTTCCCTCTTGTTTTTTTTTTTCCTACAGCCCATCCCTTCCCTTCACTTTGTAAGTTTAGATCAAGAGTCCTGGACTCCTGATCTAAACTTACAAAGTAGCCGTGAGATTAATGGAGGGTAATTTGTAACCGCTATTGCGGCAGATTGCAGCAATTGTTTTTAAAACTGTTTGTATGCATATTCATATCTTGTAACATTTTATCTTGTATATGTACTTATTTTATTTTTTATGTGAATTATAAAGAAATGTATTATCTTTTACTGAAGAAATTCTGAGTGTCTGAAACTACATTTATATTAGACTGGTACTATTGCACCTATCATATTTTGTATATTTAGAGAGTAAGAGATCTATTTTGCACTTTTTTGCTTAAAAGTATTCAACCATTGAATTATATACAGTTATATCCATCTTAAACATTAGCCCATCTTTCTATCTTACCCAAGTTTGGGATTTTACCCCATTTAGCCTTCAATACACGAATATTGAACTTTAATAATAATGTAAAGTTTAATCTTTTTAATAATTCAAGGTTCCATCTTCTAAAATTTAAAAAATTTGTAAAGCATTTATCTTTGCATTAGCAAGATGAACCTGTCCTATTAGTTACTGTGGATTGGCATTATTCTGTGTTGTCAATTTATTGTGAAATAAACTGTAACCGAGGGCATCAAATTCTGTTTATTGTATCCACTAGTATTGTTATTACATGGATCCATGAGGTATCAATTGTAATTTTAATATCAATCGAAATTGTTTGCAACATTTTATAACATTGTAATATTTTAATTGCTATTTTAATTGCCATTTTATGTTATTGTACAAAATATCAGGTTTTAATTAACCAGTTGTTTAATTCTCAATAAATTTCCTTGGATAATATCTTGGAGAGATTACATTTGGTTTTATCAGGACCCTGCCTCCACTAGTTGGCGCTCTGATATATCTTTGATTTTCCACATTTTCTCTGACCACTAGGGGTCATTTTATCTGAGCTAAGGGTCATTCTCACAGCAGGCGCTTAGTGAACTTCTTCAATATAACTTTGTGAAAGGTTCAGCATTATACTGTGCAGCACTTTAGTTAGGTGTCATGTGACTCTACCCCCTACTCGGCACGTGCACAAGTGCATTATGCAGAAGCTATGGTCTGGATAGCAAATTCCATAAATGGAAATGCCCAGGGGGGCGCTTGCTGCAAACAAAACTATACCTGAATTAAAGGAGTTAATGGGGTTAAAAAATAAACACTTTTGCAGGTAAGCTTTGGCTGCATTATATATTTAGAAACATATGTTAGTTCATACTGTTTTATGTCCCTTTAAAATGTACAAACATTTAAGAAGACTTTAAACATTTACAGAAAGCAAGGAAAAGTAAGGACTTTAAAAGTTTTAGAAATTCTGCAGCAGTACAGAAACACTACTCACCAAACTACTAGAGTTATACCAACTCAATATCTATTAAACTTTTGAGTAAAAAGTAATTTCACAGCCTGTGCGAGAACTGTTTTCACACATACATTTCAACATTTTATTTCTAGTTTGCATTTTAAACATTATTTTTTGGCCCCTCATTAAGCATCAGTTAAATGGCAACCAGCTGCCTCCTACGGAAACAAGTTACTGCCTATGTGAAAATTTTAGATTATTATGACAATCACCTTTATCAGAGGCATGCTACTCCTTTTTTTAAAATGAAGGTGAGATGACAGCTGAGTTGGAGGACTCAGCAGTTGCACTAAAGCTATTTAGAAGACAGATGGAAAGCAGTTAGCAATGAAGGAGTCTGGCATAATTATCATATAAGGTTTATCAGTAATGCTAGTTCACTTAAAGTATTTTAAAATGGGAAACTGTAGCTTGAAAACTGTTTATCTTACACAATACAATAAAATGTTAAAAATGAAATAAATATATATTTATATATATAGTGTTACAAATTATTATACAATTTTCCTGGAAATACTTCAGAATAAATAAATAATTCATAACAGTGCCTGAGAAACATCAAATAACCTCATATGTGTAAATATAAGTATTAGGAAACATTGACAACTACAAGGACTCATAATCAGTGTGTCAGAATCTAGCATTATGTAGTATATTTTCCTCAATTATTCAAGTTCAGGAGACTCATTAATTGACCCATCTGTGTCAATAAAGGCACAGAATATATTTTTTTTTGTTTTGTTGTTGTTTTTTATTATATAGAGTGATAAATAAAGTCTGTTTTGTGAAAGATATTATCAAAACATGTCAGAAAATATATATACTGTATAACCAAAGTGCCTCCATCTTGTATCTATCCCTCCATTTTCTATTTACTCAGCCCTTCTGAACTAATGATGACCTGATATTATAGTATATTCTACTGTCAAACAAAAGCTACTGATGTGTGCTGTTACAGAAAAGCATCTTTATCTTGTAACTACTGTATGTGTAACTATGTGTAGCCAAGCATCTTCTTCCATAACATGCTTTCACTACATACCAATCTTATCTTGTACCAAGGTTGATGCTTCACGGTTGCTTACATTTTTCATGAACAATCTCATTTCTCCGACTAGTACCTTTCCACTTATTATGTTGCAATAAGGGGTTGTGTATAAAGGCCCTTGCGTACTAAATCATGTATGTATTCTATACTATATAAATGCAGCACTGGCTAATAATAAACAGAACAGATTTTAGACTTTACTTGCTGTTTGTGTCTGATTCCTGCTCTCCGAGATATCTTATATGGGTGAAACACTCCAAGTGAAGGTGAAGTGCAGAATACTGATCAGTGTCAAGTTGTACCTGGCCTAAGAGAGGACCTTTAACAGAATGTTACTGATCCTCTGTTTATAATTGTAGGTGAACAGACCATGATCAAACACCCTGAGACAGAACAGTTGATGTCATGGGCACTGAACTGCCCTGACCTTGTGAAGCACCCTTTGGGGGCAATCCTATATCTCAAAAGCGTCACAAACGATATGTGTCTGGGAGGTCCTGATTATTTGTTCTTATTGTCTGCAGTTACAAAATATGCTGATATAGATTTCCCTAGGATATACAAACTCCTGGACCTAAGTATGATAATCCTGAAACTGGGGGGCACATATGCATTGACAACCCCTGGGGGGTACAAGAAATGTAGCAGGCAGTTAAAAATATTTTAAGGATCAGCATGGTGATAGAAAAGATTAAACTAAGGCAGTCGCATGTAAACAGAAATCAGGAGAGCAAGTGTCACACTTTATTAAGAGGTTTGGAGATTGTTGGAGACAAGAATGTTTTTAAGGGCAGCATAAGATTTAGGGATTTTATGTACAACATATGCTCAATAATATGTATCAGCAAACTGCACAGTTGATTAAACAGACAATTTCAGGGATACATGGCATGAAGGTGGATGAGCTTGAGAAGGCAGTGTGAGAAAAAGATGCAGCAGGTGTATTCCCTATTAATACTAAGAAGTGAGAAGGAAGCATGTTTAATGATTCAGGTAGAGGAAGAGGGTTTCGAGGTAAAGGTAGAGGAGGACCCCAATGGAGTGGTAATAGAGGAGGTGGCCACACAAATGCATCCTCAGAGAGACCTTGCTGAAATTGTGGGGCTACTGATCATCAGTGAGAATGCCCATACCTTGGGAATGATTAGACTGGAGGGAAAAATAACACCCCTCAGAATTCCAGCAATAGCCCGCAATAACAGATCCCATGGATCCAGAACCAACCCCAGCATCAGAATAGTACCTGCTAGGACTACTAGCAGAGGGGACTCCTCACATTGTATATGGCTCAGTTGTCTTATCATTGGCAGGGTTTATCATTAATGTCCTTAGTTGTAGAAGGTGTCCCACGGGATTTTTTAGTAGACACCAGAGCAACAAAGTCCAGCAGATCTGCCAGAAATGACTATGGGCCTGTAACCAAAACATGTGAAAAATATGTTGACTGCTTCCTGGGTACCCACTGCTGCCACCATATGACTGTATTAAAGCTTAACCTGTTTGCAACACAGGATGAGGCTCTTAATGTCACCTCAGATGCTATAGAATCCATAAGTATGCATCATAAGCAATTAGCCCAAACTGCCCTCCAGAATAGAATGGCCTTAGACTATCTGTAAGCCACTGAAGGAGGAGTGCATAGGCTCAAGTTGTTGTGTTTTTATTACAAATAATACTGGTAGGATACACCATTATCTTGATCAATTACATGAAGTCCAGTCGAAAATATGTAAACAAGGCAAAGGTATTTTGATGGCCTGGTTGGTACTTTGGTTTGGATTCCTGGCTAGAAGTCCTAGGTATGAAGATTGTAATAGGTATAACATTTATTATTTTTATTATATTACAAGCTTGCTATGTGCTTCATTAACAAAATCACTGGCACTCATACTTCTTCTAACCATTCTTATTTTGAGAATGCAAATAATAAGGACAATCATTGTGATGTTGTTTATATCCAATGACCCTTCTTTTTCTGAGTTGCACTACATCTTCCAATTTGCCTAGTTGTCAACTTATGGGTATAAGGTCACAGACAGCACTATGTTCAATATGTAAATATTGTTTAATGGATCACCTACTACTTTGATGGCTCCTTAGTCGTAACTATATGTCACTTTCCCCTTCCTTTTTATTGTGCGTTATACTGTTAGAATAAAAGAAGGCAATGTAAGAATATATATTTAACCAAAGTGCCCCCATCTTGTATCTATCCCTCCATTTTGTATCTGCTCAGCCATTCTGAAATAATAATGACCTGATATTATAGTTTATTAAACTGTCGAATAAAATCTACTGATGTGTGCTGTCACAGAAAAACATGTTTATCATTTAACTATGTGTAGCCAAGCATCTTCTTCCATAACATGCTCCCACTACATACCAATCTTATCTTGTACCACTTTTCATGAACAATCTCATATTTTAGAGCTAGTAACTTTCCACTTATTATTCTGCAATAATGGGGCGTGTATGGAGGCCCTTGCCTATTAAATCACGTATGTATACTATACTATATAAATGCAGCACTGGCTAATAATAAACAGAACATAGTTCAGACTTTATCTGCTGTTTGTGTCTGATTCTTGTTATCCAAGATATCTTGAATGGGTGAAGGTGAAGAGCAGAACACTGATCAGTGTCAAGTGGAACCTGGCCTAAGAAAGGACCTCTAACAGAAATTAAGCATTGTACTGCAAAAGATACAGTAGGAATCCAAAATAAACACTGTCATTTTTTAGCACAAATGTTTTGAAAATGAAGAGAGGTAGAAGCAGAAAACCCTTGAAAAATCTGCTGAAATCCATGTCACTTGTCTCTTTTGCTGTCTTCAATTAAATACACAGCATGATGCAACAATACAAACAGCAAAAAAATATAGTAAACTTCCCTGGGAGTCACTGCCAGCCTCAGTTACTCTGATACCGTTCTTCAATTTTTACTTTTTTCAATGTACTTCAAATTAAGAAAATGCAAGATCATCTGGTATGAAACTTGCTCTGTAAGGAAAGTACTCACTGGAAAATGTTCAATTTTATTGAAGACTCTCAACAAAAAATCTTTAGTTTGTTTTAATTAAAACTATTAAAAAACGATCATTGATCTTGCTGAGACTTCCGGTGAGGGAGGTGCTGTGCAGACTACCTGCGCACAGGTGTTGTGAGAGAACGCCGTTCTATCGCTCCCCGCTCCTAGCCACCTATCCTGGAGTGCTTACCAGGTGTTTTCTGTGGCGCTCTGCGAGGCTTCGGCCCGCCCGAGTTAAGGAGTCTCTGACTAGCTGGAGCAGCAAGCGACCTGGTCGCGAAGAAATCTTTTTTTATTTCAAGGGACCCTCCCTGTAAGCGGCCCCCGGAGGGAAAAAGGCTACCCTGGTACATTGAAGCTGCTACCGGTAAAGCGGATCTGAACGGCTGAACAGGGTAAATAGCGGCGGCGGTGTAGATCCTGGTCATCTACTGCAGCAAGCTCCCCGCTGACGCCCCGAGGAGGAACAAGGGGGAATAGAGGAGGCGGTACCAGCTCCTGTCTACCCGTTACAGCAGACCCGCTGTAGACAGACGCTCGAAGCACACGGACACAGACAGTGATTAACAGGGCACTAGCTTACCTGTGTGGCTGCACCAAGGAGAGGAGGTGTGCAGCTGAGAATAAACTGCAGGTGCTCCCCAGTGCCCTATGAAGATCGGAGAAGCGAGAACTGGGGTAAGACAGGCTTGCGCTGAGAGCGTATATTGAGTGTGGAAATACATGCCATGACAAGACACAGTGTTAAAAGCATAAGATAATCGATTACCTATATCGCAGAACTCAGCTTTCCTCTGTTCCCTTGCTGTACTTGACTTACCTAGATTGTATTTTGCTTTGCCGGTGATCCTCTGGCCTACCCAGAAAAGGCTGGGAAAGAAAGTAGCAATCCTACATCCTGTAAGGATAAGTTGGATAAAGTAGAGCTCTAAGTTTATTACGGGACCTGCTGCTACAATTATCCCTCTAAATATCCCTTTAAGTCATACTGAAAAGACCTGCCACTGAAATACGCTAATACTGGATATAAATGCTCCTATTTACGGCTGGCCCCTACATACCATGACTGCAACAAACTGCTACTAACCATCATCTATAATAGTGCAACTGATGTTCTTTAAGACATTTATTACTGGCCTTTAAAATTGACTGCCTGATACTCCACATCCTTTGGATTAATATATGGGACACTATTTAAAATATTATTCAGTGCAAGAAACACACTATATCAAGCAAAAGAAAGGGGTGGGTTGGGAATTCCCAATTTACTACAATATAGAAGAGCAATAGCCCTACAACACCAAATAGAATGGAGCATTAATCAAGAGCAGAAAACATGGGTACAGATTGGAAGGGTGATACTGGGTGTCGATAACGTGGGCTCCTTGGGGTGGATTTCTCCCAAAGCTAGACCTGAGGCGATTCTATCCTACACTATCACAAAAGAGTTCTTTACACAATGGGATAAGACCCTGCTGGAATTCCCCCACGTTTCCACGAATCCCTCACCACTGACCACATACACACAAAACCCAGACTTTCCCTTCACGATCACACAGAGACCCCAACTGGGTGGGACGCGACTGGACATGACAATGTTTCACAGACTTCTCACAAACCACAAACTTAAGAGTTGGGAGGAACTAAATGACTCGGGCCTAGATATATCCTGGTTTTTTTATATGCAACTCCGCCATTTCCTGGGGACATACAAACAGGCAAAACTCTTAACTAGGCAATTGACGATGCTAGAAAAACTTAGCTTACTCCCTGATAACCCGGGACACTTGATCACCATAATGTACCGAACATTAATGTCACCTGAAAGGTCCCCCCTACCAACTTTTGCAGGTCATTGGGGCAAAGAGCTGTGCTCGTGCCCCACGGACAATGAATGGAAAAAAATCTTTATCACTCACACAAAGGCCTCAGTGTCTGCTAAAACAATCGAGTCCAACTACAAGTACCTGTCGCGGTGGTACCTCACCCCCGCTAGGCTACAAAAGATCTACAGACAAACTGATGGGAAGTGCTGGAGAGGTTGTGGGGAACAGGGGACTCTTTCGCACATATGGTGGAGCTGCCCATTAGTAGAGGCTTTTTGGAGGAATATTCTAGATATGATAGATAATACTTTACAGATCAAACTAAACAGGAGCCCCAACACTTTATTATTCCATAACCTCCCCAAAATTGCTGAAAAACCCAAGAGGCAACTCTTATATATACTGCTCAATAGCGCCAAGGCCCTAATTCCAAAAAATTGGAAAACCACAAACGTCCCCTCTATTTCAGATTGGTCGACTTGGGTTAGCAGGAATCTACAGCTGGAACGTTACAGGTACTGGAGAGAGGATAGAATAGAAATACATGAATACATGCTGGAACTTTGGAAGTCCATGAACACCTAAACATACAGGCATAGAATATGTGGTCTATTAGTGAAATCTTCCACTTACCACCTACCCTCCTACTGCTCCCCTTCCTTCCCCTACTATCCCCCCCTTTTTTTTTTTTTTTTTTTTTTTTTTTTTTTTTCTTTTTCTCTCTTTTCTCTTTCTCTCTCTTCTTCTTCCAATTCCCCTTCCCTCCATCTCTCTTTTAAACTGACTTATACATCTATTTTTTCACATCTTTAGGTGTGCACTATTACACCAACAACTTGAAGAAAACTAATTTTTGTTCTTATTAACACTGTTTTGTAATAGACTTGGAATTTATCTTGGCAAACATACAATAATATGTTAATTTTTGCTGCTGTACGAACAGTAGCGGGCTCACATTGTAACCAGAGCCAAGTCTGTCATATTCATATTTTTTGTGTTAATAAAGATTTATAAAACTAAAAAAAAAAAAAAAAAAAAAAAAAAAAAAAAAAAAAAAAAAAAAAAAATATTATTCAGTGCTGTTATAGGCTTTTTTTGTCTTGAAAAAGAGGAAAAAGGGGCTTAAGCCCTAAAATATAGGCATGTCTTGCTAGCATATTCTACTGATCTGGAAATATAATCGCTAGTTACAGCTGGTTACCTTTGCAATAATCTTTTCTGTTACAGGAATTTATGAAATTTTGTACTCTCGCTAGCATAAAAATCTTTTTGATTAAGGTTGTGCTGCTATAGGTATTTATGTGTTTGCTGGTCTAAACTATCTACTCAAGATGTTGCTTATGTAAAGTATTGTAAACCGCATAATTAAGTTAAAACTATCCTTTAGTATTGCTATACAACTTAATTATATGGTATCTTGAACTAGCTAGTGTGTATCATTCAGATAAGACTCTGATACTTGTAGCAATTAATACCCGCCCGCAGAGTTAAAATTTAATTAAGGGATAAGGTTAAAGAAGAGTAAAGGGGTAAGGATTAGGAAGGTATAGGAAAGGGGAATTAGTATCGCTATAAGTGAGACTTAGCATTGTTGACAATTGAATGCAGGCTTGATAAAACACTCAAAAACACACATACACGAGCACTATAGTCTAATCCCCTGCAGGGATAGTAGTTCTTCACTATTCCCCACATTAAGGGGGAACACAACCTATTTTCTTTTTTTTTTCTCTCGCCCATCTACCGGTGGCTCCTGATCACTTGCTTTTCCCACCATCCTGTATAGCACATCCACACATTGTTTATCTTTTTTTTTTTTTTTTTATGCACATAATTAAATGGAAAAATTTGTCACTCAGGTAAAATATCACTCTCCCACTATGCCTGCTAAAACTAAAGAAAAAAAAGCTAAGGTCACTGACACTAGTTCTGATTGCATTGAAACACCTCTACCCCCTTTTGATATGCAAACCCTAGTAATGCAGTTAAGTAATCTCTTCTCTCCACAATTTGACATGATCAAAAAAGAGTTATCAGGTATATCTTCTGAACTAATTGCATTAAATACTGAGGTAAAACAGTTTGCTACTAGGATAACGGAAGTGGAGAATAGAGTCTCCGACTTAGAGGACCTAGTGGGGTCACATGAATCAGCCCTAACTGTACAAACAACTAAGATTCAAAATATGCAAGCCCGTCTGGAGGATCTGGAGGATCGCTCCAGACGCAATAATATAAGAATAATTGGTTTACCTGAAACCCAAGAATATACGGATTTAATGGAATTCACTAGTAAGACCCTCCCCCAAGCACTAGGATTTCCTGCGCATTGTCTCCCCCTTCCCATTGAAAGAGCACACAGAACAGGTATGAGTAGACACACAGAAAATAACCTAAGACCTAGAATGTGTATCTTTAAACTATTAAGATACCAAGACAAATTAGAACTCTTAAGACTGTTCAGGAAAATGGATACACTTATAATAGGGGGGAAAAAGATCTTGCTATTCCAAGATTTTTCTGTAGAGACATCTCAGAAAAGAAAGAATATGGCCCCTATTTGCTCGTTAATGATTGAAAAAGGTTTAAAAGCCCGAATGATATACCCAGCCAAAATCATAGTGGAAGAGAATGGTAGTAGACACACATTTAGTGACACTAATGAGGCTAAAGAATTTTTAAGATCTAGATAACTGCTTATTAGGATACAGAGTACTTACAAAAGGGTATAAATGTAGTAGAACCTGATGTTTAATAAGCTCTATTTTATTTACATATTTTTCGGCAATGTTATTATAAAATACATATTCTTTTTGGGTTTTTTTCCCCCGGGGGGAGGGGGGGTTCCGACCCTGTTCATTGTCTGTGGTGTTTTTTTTTCTTGTTCTTTTTTTTTTTTTTTTTTTTTTCTCTTCCCCCTGTCTCCCAGTTAAAAAAGAGAAAATAGGAGATGATGTTTGATGGCTTGAATGTGCTTTCATGGAACGTAGGGGGCATCACCTCACCAATCAAACGTAAACTTATAATTAAAGAACTAGGCAAACATAATCCAAGCATTGTCCTTTTACAGGAAACGCATTTAAAGGAGACTGAAATCTCTAAATTAAAAACCAAATGGGTTGGTGAGGTGTTGGCCACTCCTTGTGTTAATAGAAAGCTAGGTGTTGCTATATTGTTAAATAAAAACTTAACCTATGAAATCAGTAGGATTGAACTAGATAAAGAGGCAAGATATATGATTATACAGATTCAGGTTGATACAGTTAAACTTGTACTTTGCAATATTTATGCTCCAAACAAATTCTCAGAAGAATTCTGGGAAAAAATTAAGGTTAAATTATTCCCATTCACATCCGCCAACCTAATTGTTGGCGGTGATTTTAACATGTCCTTATTTCCAGAAGCAGAAAGATTCACTAAAAAAAATATGAAAATTCACAATAAACATGCCAAATACTTTAAGAGCCTTTGTTCCAAACTCAAGCTCCTCGATATATGGCGTATTAAAAATCCTAGTTTACATACTTTCACATGTGAATCCAAATCATATAAATCTTTCTCGAGAATCGATTTTTTATTGGTTTCTGAATCTCTTTCTTTAATGAGGATTGAACCCCTGATAAATGATATCCTGATATCGGACCATGCGATCATCTCATTGTCTTTCCAGTTAGGAAATAGGCTTAAACCTGATATTCAAAGTATTCCTTTTCCACGTCATCTATATAATAACACGAGATTTGCCTACTGGTTAAAACAGAAATGGAGAGATTATTGTACACATAACATTTCATACCTCAATAAAGTTCAAATTTTTTGGGAAGCATCTAAAGCCGTGTTAAGGGGAGAAATTAAGGCGTACGTGAATACCAGGAAAAAGAAAGCACTAGCCCGGGAAAGGCAGCTTTCTAATCAGGTTAAAAATGCGTATAAGAAATTATATAATAATCCATCAGATATAAATTGGGGGAATTATAATAAGGCGAGACAGGAAAGGGATATCGTCCTAAGACAAAAATCCCAGGAAGAAGAGCAAAAGATTAGCACCAAGTTTAAAGGATTTAATGGATGCTCGGCTAAGTATCTAGCTAGCATAATTAAAAATAGAAAGAAGAAAAATATTATTCCAGTTATTAAAGATGCTGACCAGAGGTACACAGACTCTAGAGATATTAGCCAGGTATTTTTTAATTACTATCAGAAGTTATATACAAATACTAACGGGAATGAGATTAACCAAGAAAATTTCTGGTCACAAGTCACAATACCTCGAATTAACGAGGAACAGCTTACAGCCTTAAACTTACCGATCACTGTACAAGAGATAACTAAGGCAATCAATGAAGCTAATTTAAATAAAGCGGCAGGCCCAGATTGCCTGCCAGTTGAATATTTGAAAATTTTGGTAGAAGAGGTTAGCCCAATATTAGAAAAACTTTTTAATAGCTACTTTATTTATAACAACCCAATATCAGCCTATTTTTCAGCGGCAAACATTACATTAATATTAAAAAAAGGTAAAAACAGCGAAGATCTATCATCATACAGGCCGATATCGGTCTTAAATGCAGACTATAAAATTTTAAAATCAATTGTGGCTGCTAGACTAATGAATTGTCTCGATGGAATCATTCATTCGGATCAAACGGGCTTCATGGCATCTAGAAAATCTTCAAAAAATATCCGTAAAGTGATAACCTTTATAGATTATATATGGAACATTAAAAATTCTAAAGGGAAACATTCAAAATATGATACAGCTTTGTTAACCCTCGATGCCGAGAAGGCCTTTGACTTGATTGAGTGGGACTATCTTTTTAAAGCATTGGAAAAATTTGGATTCAAAAATCATTTTGTTCATTTTATACATAACTTATATAGGAATCCAATATCCTTTCTACTGATTAATGGGACATTAACTAAGGCAATTTCATTAAAAAAAGGTACAAGGCAGGGCTGCCCACTTTCCCCCCTACTGTTTAACATCGCCCTCGAACCCCTGGCCATCCGGTTAAGACAGGTATGCATAGGGACCCCTCTAGTTACACCAACACTAAAAATTCTCCTGTATGCCGATGACATTATAATTTTTCTTTATAACACTTCTCAGGTAATACCCATAATCCTAACATACTTAAACCTCTTCAGCTCGTTTTCAGGGTATAAAATAAACTATACTAAAAGTGAACTGATATGGCTCCAGAAAACTAAATTTAGTACACGGGAACTTCCATTTAAAGTTGTCGACACGCTTACATATCTAGGTTTACATCTGCATAAAAATCCCCAAAACTGGTATAACTTAAATTACCAAAAGCTTATTCAAAAAATCAAGGTAAATCTAGAAATATGGACAGCGTTTCCCTTATCTATAACAGCTAGAGTCAGTTTACTAAAAACAATTATCTTTCCACAACTGTTATACCCTCTCCAGAATCTGCCGTTACTTCTAAAGAAATCAGATATTAATGAAATAAATGCCATGTTTAACAAGCTCATATGGCATGGTAAGAAATTGACTCAAAAACGTGGCACTGCGGGCCTTGCACTACCAAATATTAGTCTTTATAATCTGGCCGCTTTGGTCAAAATTGCATTCGACTGGCTAGCAGAAACCAATTGGTTTTCTGCAACTGATCTTGAGAGCTATATGATCTATCCTTATTCACTTAAAGCTATTTTACATAATTCTCCGGATGAAATCCCTCTGAGTATACGTTACCTAATATCTTTTAATAATATATTGATAGCTTGGCGTAAATTCTGTCATGCAATTGGAGCAAACTATTTGTTCTCTGAATATCTCCCAATAAGAGGCAATGCGGGATTTTTACCTGGAAATTCCCAGGTAATATTTAAAACCTGGGAAGAAAAAGGTTTGAAATATGTCTACCAATTATTACTAGACTCTGGGCAGGTAACCTCATTTGAATCTCTGGTAACGCAATTTGGTCTTCCTAGAAACAGTTTCTTTGCTTATCTACAAGCAAGGCACTTTATTGGTAGTAAAGATTGGACTCTAGATAGAGATGGTGCATGGTCCGATATTAGAATACATATACAAAAATCCTCAGGTGGAACATCGTCAATATCATTAATATATAACATAATGCTGGCTAAGCAAAGTCAAATTCTTTTAGATAAAATATCCGATACGTGGATACCCTATTTCCCGGATATAAACCATGAAAAAATAAAGTTAAGTTTTCTAGCCCTGAGTAAATGTAAGATTTCAATGAATTGGAAAGAATCACACATGAAACTGCTAAATAACTATTATTACACTCCATCTAGATTAAGTAGAATGTTTACATCACGAACATTCCTCTGCCCACGTTGTAGATATATAGAAGCAGATATCCTACATATGTTTGGGCTTTGCCCTAAGATTAATCACTTTTGGAAAAAGATTATTTTTTGGCTTAACAAAACTTTTAGAGTTGAGATCACTATTGGGTTAGAAGAGATTATATTTCTTAAAAATCATACAAATAACCAAGCTCTTCATGAAAATGTACTTAATACAATAATACTACTAGCCAGACATTTAATACTGAAAACATGGAAAGGAAAAACAGCCCCTAGCTTCCCACTCTTTATTAAAGAAATACAAAATCAAATCATATTCGAATCTTTTCATACGCAATTAGCAGGTGAAAAAAAATTTAAAACATTTCTCATAAGATGGCTGCCCATAATTAAAACATATCCCTCCCAAGTCCAAAAGGGTTTATTGAATCCCTTTTTGAGTTCGGATAGCTTTGCAGAACTAGTACTACATGGTGAATTTCCAGCATCTTGGATCTCGCTTTACAGAGAAGTTTATTAAGGGTTATCTAAGATCTGGAAGATCATTGTTCTTGATACAGGTCGTATGGACCTAGGATTTGGTCTATGGGAGACAGGGGGGAACCTGTGAGTTTATTCTTTTTTTTTTTTTTTTTTTTTTTTTTTTTTTATCCCTCTTTCCATTTTCTCGTTTTTTCTTTCTTCAATTATTTTAGGTACAAAAAAAGGCTGGTAATCCAAAAGATCATATTTAAATAAGAAGACATATTTTGAATCTCTGAGGTTAAAGAGTTCATAAACAAAATATACAGATGTGTCTACTGTGTATCCTTTATTGTTTTTTTTTTTTCTCCTGTTATTTTGTCGTTATTATGTCTTACGTTGTACCTGTATATTGGATTGCAACTAATAAAAAAGAATTTAAAAAAAAAAAAACTATTAAAAAACAACTTTACATGTTTCAGTGATACAACTGGCTTTCTCAAGAGAAAATCAGTTTAAAAAAGAGCTTGATCATGTTAAGCCACAATACACCTTAAATATCTTTCAAACTCCTAATAATCAACTGTGCATATTACAGACATGTAGGTTAGTTTACATAGGAGTTCATCATAGGTCAATATTTACAATATATCATTTTAGTTTTTTTAGCCTATGCATTACATTTGTTGAACAAAAGTTCCCAATCAGGTATGTCTGATATAACCTTAGTCACATGATGATTGTGGTGACAACAGTTATGTCAGATTTTTCTTAAACATTTGATATGTATTTTTTTCAAATAAAATCATTTCTGATTCTTAGTTATAATATTCAACTCATAACCACAACACTACCACCCTTAGCTGCCTTCTTAATTACAATATCATGTCTTATATTTAATTCTTGAAAATATTCTTGTTCTTTTTTAAGCAGGTAAAAAAGACCATTTTTAGTGAATGTTTTCTATTGACATTTTATAAGTCTTTGTTTACCAATTTATTAAAAACTCCTATGTTTGACCTCTCTTGTTATAGGAATAAAAGGTAGAAGAATTTTCAAATTTAGTGTTAGTTAAATAACTAATATAAACATTATCCCTCTGAATGAAATATTGTTTAACTGAAAATATTTCACTATTTTAGTAAGATGTTTTGAAATTATCTCTATAGCAGCAAAGTTTTAAGCCCTAGAAAAGACACCAACATTTTTCCTACATCATTCTAAATTAAATTTTATGAAAATGGAAATTTTAGAACTGCGCCACCCTGTACGTGTTTGGCCCTGTAATAGCCGAAAGTGGCAAGACCACAATATTATAAACTAGCTCCCTCCTGGAGGTATTGGGCTACAGCACAATCTCACCACTGGCTGAGAGAGCCACACTATTAAACCCCAACATAGAAAATGTTGACCCTTAAGGGGTTAACGATAGCCA
This sequence comes from Bombina bombina, assembly GCF_027579735.1. Lineage (NCBI taxonomy): Eukaryota > Metazoa > Chordata > Amphibia > Anura > Bombinatoridae > Bombina > Bombina bombina. Next base: position 151,718 of record NW_026512743.1, read on the forward strand.
ATAAAAATGCCCAGTTAACAGTCATTCTATAGATTGTTTTAGATAAATGTTATAAGAATCAGTTAAGAGTTTTAGTGCAATAATGCTCTGCTCCATTTCATATACTGCTATGCTTCAAATAAATGGAAACACTAATAGTCTTTAGACATATGTGAAAAACATAGGAAAACCATGTATTATGTTCTTTTTCTGCTGTTCCCTGAATTTCTGTATGTAAAGGAGAGACAAGTCCAGTCCAATATATCACTACATAAAAGAGTTATGTTGCATTTACACTTTGTGCTTTGTATTCTATATTGCTTTACACTTAAGATTAAATTTTAATACAGTTAAACTTTGCACTTTCTATTTTTTTGTTTTATTTTGTATACAGCAATGTATTTAGGATTGTGAGTTTACAAATTCTGATTATGCTTTTGCAGTTTTTGTGTAACAAATTAGGAACACACTTTAACTCAGATACAATGTCCTAAGAGACAAGAAAACAAGAGGCGCCTGATGGTGTAATAACGTAAGGAACAAAAGGAGAATAAGTGATGTATACAGCTGGCTTCAGAGCCGCTCGGCTGACCCCGGAAAAAAACCCGGAAGAACAGCTGGGCTGTAGGAGAACTCCTCTCCAATGATGCAGCCAATCAGATAGTAGCACCTACGATAGGTCTACTAAGAGCAGGTTTGCAAGGTGTCCTCCATAATCAAAGCAACCATAGAGCAAGGTACAGAAGTGTAAAAGGATTTTATTTAAAACAAATTAAAAACATGGAGTTGTACAGCAACACATTTCTTGGCAATCGTGCCATTTCATACAGCCTGATGAAACGGCAAGATTGCCGAGAAACACATTGCTGTGCAACTCCATTTACAATTGTTACCTAAATAATTCCTATTTAAAACTAAATACTTACCTGTAAAATAAAACCTAATCTAAACTAATAGTTACATTGAAGCTAAATTAGATTTTATTTTTATTTCACAGGTAAGTTTGTATTTATTTTAACTAGTTAGACTAGTTAGTAAATAGTTATTAACTATTTACTAGCTACCTAGCTAAAATAAATACACATTTACCTGTAAAATAAAACCTAACCTGTCTTACACTAAAACCTAACATTACAATAAAATAAAATACATTAAATTAAGATAATACAATTATCTAAATTACAAAAAAAATAAACACTAAATTACACAAAATAAAAAACGAAATTGTAAAAAATAAAAATGAATTACTCCTAATCTAAAAGCCCTATCAAAATAAAAAAGCCCCCCAAAATAAAAAAAACTCCTAGCCTACACTAAACTGCCAATAACCCTTTAAAAAGTCTTTTGCGGTGCATTTCCCCAAAGAAATCAGCTCTTTTAACTGTAAAAAGAAATACAAACAACCCCCGACAATAAAACCCAACACCCACATAACCAAACCCCCCAAATAAAAACCTATCTAAATAAACCTAAGCTAACCATTGCCCTGAAAAGGGCATTTGGATGGGCATTAGCTCTTTTACATTGCCCAAAACCCTATTCTAAAAATAAAACCCACCCAATAAACCCTTAAAAAACCTAACACTAACCCTGATGATCCACTTACAGTTTTCGAAGACCGGACTGGACATCCATCCTCATCCAGGCGGCAGAAGTCTTCATCCAAGCGGGCAGAAGTCTTCATCCAGACGGCATCTTGTATCTTCATCCATCCGGCACGGAGCATCCTCTTCTTTCAATGGTCGCTGAAGAATAAAGTTTTCCTTTAAGTGACGTCATCCAAGATGGCGTCCCTTACATTCCAATTGGCTGATAGAATTCTATCAGCCAATAGGAATTAAAGATGAAAAAATCCTATTGGCTGATTGCAACAGGATTGAGCTTGCATTCTATTGGCTGATTGGAATAGCCAATAGAATGTGAGCCCAATCCTATTGGCTGATTGGATCAGCCAATAGGATGAAAGTTCAATCCTGTTGACTGATTGCAACAGTCAATATGATTATTCACCTTTAATTCCTATTGTCTGATATAATTCTATCAGTCAATCGGAATGTAAGGGACGCCATCTTGGATGACCTCACTTAAAGGGAAATTTCATTCTTCAGCGACCATCGAAAGAAGAGGATGCTCCACGCCGGATGTCTTGAAGATGAACCCGCTCCGCGCCGGATGGATGAAGATAGAAGATGCCGTCTGGATGAAGACTTCTGCCAACTTGGATGAAGACTTCCGCCGGTTTCGATGAGGACTTTGACCCGCTTGGATGAAGACTTCTGCCGCCTGGATGAGGAAGGATGTACGGTCTTCAAAAACTGTAAGTGGATTGTCGGGGGTTAGTTTTAGGTTTTTTTAAGGGTTTATTGGGTGGGTTTTATTTTTATAGAAGGGTTTTGGGCAATGTAAAAGAGCTAAATGCCTTTTTAAGGGCAATGCCCATCCAAATGCCCTTTTCAGGGCAATGGTTAGCTTAGGTTTATTTAGATAGGTTTTTATTTGGGGGGTTTAGTTGTGTGGGTGGTGGGTTTTACTGTTGGGGGTTGTTTATATTTCTTTTTACAGGTAAAAGGCCCTTTTAAATGCTATTGGCAGTTTAGTGGTAGGGTTTTTTTATTTTGGGGGGCTTTTTTATTTTGATAGGGCTTTTAGATTAGGAGTAATTCGTTTTTATTTTTTAAAATTTAGTGTTTATTTTTTTTGTAATTTAGATAATTGTATTTTCTTAATTTAATTTATTTTATTGTACTATTAGGTTTTAGTGTAAGGCAGGTTAGGTTTTATTTTACAGGTAAATTTGTATTTATTTTAACTAGGTAGCTAGTAAATAGTTAATAACTATTTACTAACTAGTCTACCTAGTTAAAATAAATACAAATTTACCTGTAAAATAAAACCTAACCTGCCTTACACTAAAACCTAATAGTACAATAAAATAAATTAAATTAAGAAAATACAATTATCTAGTGAAATAAAAATAAAATCTAAGCTAGCTACAATGTAACTATTAGTTATATTGTAGCTAGCTTAGGTTTTATTTTACAGGTATTTAGTTTTAAATAGGAGTTATCTAGGTAATAATGGTAAATTTAATTTAGATTTATTTTAATTATATTGAAATTAGGGAGGTTAGGGTTAGACTTAGGGTTACGTTAGGGTTATGCTTAGGGTTACGTTAGGGTTAGGTTTAGGAGTTAATATATTTATTTAGTGTTAGGGATGTTGGAGGCCAGAGGTTTAGGGGTTAATAACTTTAGTATAGTGGCGGCGACATGGGGGGGGGCAGATTAGGGGTTAATAAGTGTATTTAGGTGGCGGCAATATCGGGAGCGGCAGTTTAGGGGTTAATAGGTTTATTATAGCGGTGGTGTGGGCGTACGGCAGATTAGGGGTTAATAATATTTAAATAGTGTTTGTGATGCGGGAGGGCAATGGTTTAGGGGTAATAAGTTTATTATAGTGGCGACAATGTCGGGGAGCAGCGGAATAGGGGTTATTAAATTTTTTAAGTGGCAACGATGTCCGGAGCGGAAGATTAGGGGTTAATCATTTTATTTTAGTGTTTGCGATGCGGGAGGGCCTCGGTTTAGGGGTTAATAGGTAATTTATGGGTGCTAGTGTACTTTTTAACACTTTAGTTATGAGTTTTATGGTACAGATTTGTAACATAAAACTCATAACTACTGATTTTAGATGGCGGTACGGATCTTGTGGTTATAGGGTGTACCGCTCACTTTTTGGCCTCCCAGGCAAACTTGTAATACCCACGCTATGAAAGTCCCATTGAAAATTGACTTTTTAAAAGTGCGGTACTGACGTTGCGTGATGGCCAAAAAAGGTGTGAGGTACACCTATACCTGCAAGACTTGTAATAGCGGCGTTAGGGAAAAAGCATTGTTGTAAAGCATAACAATACTTTTTCACTCATAACGCAAAACTCGTAATCTAGCTGATAGTGTAACAAATCTCTCATATCATGTAGTGCTACATTGCATTGGGCTTGTCTCTCCTTCAGATTCAGAAATGAGAGAGATCTCACACTAATCAATGAGTTCATCCCCTGTGAAGTCTGAACTAGAATTTCTCTCTAAACATGAGAATCTTTGATCATCAGGGCCATATACATTATATATATATATATTTACATAAATATACACTTTGAGACCTTTAAAATCAGCATCTGTATATACAATATCTATTTATCTATCCATATATTTATCACACAGTTCCAACATGAATCCGCCCTCCTGTTGCCAGCCACCTGGTAGGTTCATGCAAAATAATAACAATCCAAGAACAGCAACAAACCAGGATTTGCATCAAACAAAAAAGTCAAATTTATTGACGTTTCGGGGATATATCTCCCCTTCTTCAGAACAAAATTACACACAAGTGCAGTGCTTAAATCATGTCCAGCATTGATATACAATAGAATACATTTGAACCAGAAGTGCCCCTTCCCCACTTCTGGTTTCATCAATACCAGCTCATATAACCAACCCTCTAAATAGATCTAAGTCATAACCTAACTTCTTATAGGTGCACATCTCCTATTTCCCATTCGGATGCATCAAAAAACAAGGCATCCGCCGGACATCGCGTTACTTCCTGTACTCAACTGAATATGTTCTCAGTCACGCGGTGTGCGATAGAGAACCCATGACATTGCAATAAGGGAGGACTTATAAACACAATTGATATTACATACTATGGTAGGTTTCTAGAGCATGCTTAAACTACAATATCACATACTAATGTGGTTATTAATTAATTTAAAATATTTTTACTTTATACTAAATATAATTCTAATTTAGTCATCTCTATGGTAAAAACCACTAAACCAATACAAGTAAGTTGTGAAATAAACTCCATGAGAGGGTCTCCATTGTTTCCAAACAGTTTATTTGGAATCAATATATGTTAAAATAATAAGAGAAATATTTACAGGTATATATACACATCTATTTTTACAGCAAAACAGTCCAAAATTTAAGACAGGGCAACTTAACTACAATAAACCCACTTTGTCCAACACTGTTAAAATAATCATAGGAATATACTTAGCCACATTCTTCAGTGTGTCCACCATCAGCCATCTTTTCAGCATGCACAAGATAAGAAGAAAAAGAGAGAGAGAGATATATAGTGTTCCAGTTCTTTATACCCCAATACAATAGGGAGTGGTTTATCAAATGTCAGTCAAAGGCTATTGGGAGTGACTTTAGTTCAGAGAGAAAGGTGTATTTGGGGGAAGGGATTTTAATAACAGCTAGGTGAATATTCCAGTGATAAAATGTCACCACATTCCCTCACTTTTTCTTCTCCTATGTTGCCCCGTTTTCTAGTTATACCCACTAGTACAGAAGAACACAGTGGGAGCGAAAATCTTACAGGGAAAATTCTCCACCATCCCTTAGGAATATCATTCCCTTGGCGATATAAGCTCTTCTGTACTTTCCTAGGACTGTCAATTCCTAGTCTAAAAAATACCGGAAATAAGAACATTGGCATACAGCAATGAAAGGACCATAGGTGATCAAATACATAAAAAGGTGAAATATGGCTATTCCTTCACATGAGATGGAGGTAAAGATAATAATAATAAAAAAAGCTAAAAACATTAAAAAAAAAAATACAATCGCCTAGATTTAGAGTTTGGCGTTAGCCGTCAAAACCAGCGTTAGAAGCTCCTAACGCTGGTTTTGGGCTACCGCTGGTATTTAGAGTCAGTCAGGAAAGGTTCTAATGCTCACTTTGCAGCCGCGACTTTTCCATACCGCAGATCCCCCTACGCCATTTGCGTATCCTATCTTTTCAATGGGATCTTTCTAACGCTGGTATTTTGAGTCGTGGCTGAAGTGAGCGTTAGAAATCTAATGACAAGACTCCAGCCGCAGAGAAAAGCCAGGAGTTAAGAGCTTTCTGGGCTAACGCCGGTTCATAAAGCTCTTAATACTGTGCTCTAAAGTCCACTAACACCCATAAACTACCTATGTACCCCTAAACCGAGGCCCCCCCACATCGCCGCCACTCTATTAAATTTTTTAACCCCAAATCTGCCGACCGCCGCCACCTACGTTATCCCTATGTACCCCTAATCTGCTGCCCCTAACACCGCCGACCCCTACATAATATTTATTAACCCCTAATCTGCCGCCCCAACGTCGCTGCTACCTTACCTACAATTATTAACCCCTAATCTGCCGACCAGACCTCACCGCTACTATAATAAAGTTATTAACCCCTAATCCGCCTCACTAACCCTATAATAAATAGTATTAACCCCTAATCTGCCCTCCCTAACATCACTGACACCTAACTTCAAGTATTTACCCCTAATCTGCCGACCGGACCTCACCGCTACTCTATTAAATTTATTAACCCCTAAAGCTAAGTCTAACCCTAACACTAACACCCCCTTAAGTTAAATATAATTTTTATCTTACGAAATAAATTAACTCTTCAGTTAACATCCTAATCCTAATCCTAATTAAAGCTAAATACTTACCTGTAAAATAAACCCTAATATAGCTACAATATAAATTATAATTATATTGTAGCTATTTTAGGATTAATATTTATTTTACAGGCAACTTTGTATTTATTTTAACCAGGTACAATAGCTATTACATAGTTAATAACTATTTAATAGCTACCTAGTTAAAAGTTACAATTAAACCTAACACTACACTATCAATAAATTAATTAAATACAATACCTACAAATAAATACAATTAAATAAACTAACTAAAGTACAAAAAATAAAAAAGATCTAAGTTACAAAAAATAAAAAAATATTTACAAACATTAGAAAAATATTACAACAATTTTAAGCTAATTACACCTACTCTAAGCCCCCTAATAAAATAACAAAGCCCCCCCAAAATAAAAAATGCCCTACCCTTTTCTAAAATAAAAATAGAAAAGCTCTTTTACCTTACCAGTCCTTAAAAGGGCCTTTTGCGGGGCATGCCCCAAAGAATTCAGCTCTTTTGCCTGGAAAAAAAAACATACAATACCCCCCCAACAATACAACCCACCACCCACATACCCCTAATCTAACCCAAACCCCCCTTAAATAAACCTAACACTAAGCCCCTGAAGATCTTCCTACCTTATCTTCACCACACCGGGTATCACTGATCCATCCAGGCTCCGATGTCTTGATCCAAGCCCAAGCGGGGGCTGAAGACGTCCATCCTCCGGCTGAAGTCTTGATCCAAGCCCAAGCGGGGGCTGAAGACCTCCATCCTCCGGCTGAAGTCTTGATCCAAGCGGCGGCTGAAGAAGTCCATCATCGGGCAGAAGTCTTCATCCTATCCGGGCAGAAGAGGACATCCGGACCGGCAAACATCTTCATCCAAGCCGCATCTTCTATCTTCTTCCATCCGACGACGAGCGGCTCCATCTTCAAGACCTCCGGCGCGGATCCATCCTCTTCTTCCGACGACTAGACGACGAATGAAGGTTCCTTTAAGGGACGTCATCCAAGATGGCGTCCCTCGAATTCCGATTGGCTGATAGGATTCTATCAGCCAATCGGAATTAAGGTAGGAAAATTCTGATTGGCTGATGGAATCAGCCAATCAAATTCAAGTTCAATCCGATTGGCTGATTGGATCAGCCAATCAGATTGAGCTCACATTCTATTGGCTGATCGGAACAGCCAATAGAATGCAAGCTCAATCTGATTGGCTGATTGGATCAGCCAATCGGATTGAACTTGAATCTGATTGGCTGATTCCATCAGCCAATCAGAATTTTCCTACCTTAATTCCGATTGGCTGATAGAATCCTATCAGCCAATCGGAATTCGAGGGATGCCATCTTGGATGACGTCCCTTAAAGGAACCTTCATTCTGTTTTAGGACGTCAGAAGAAGAGGATGGATCCGCACTGGAGGTCTTGAAGATGGAGCCGCTCGTCATCGGATGGAAGAACATAGAAGATGCTGCTTGGATGAAGATGTCTACCGGTTCGGATCTCCTCTTCTGCCCGGATAGGATGAAGACTTCTGCCCGAAGATGGACTTCTTCAGCCGCCGCTTTAATCAAGACTTCAGCCGGAGGATGGATGTCTTCAGCTCCCGCTTGGGCTTGGATCAAGACATCGGAGCCTGGACCGATCGGTGATACCCGGTGTGGTGAAGATAAGGTAGTAGGATCTTCAGGGGCTTAGTGTTAGGTTTATTTAAGGGGGTTTGGGTTAGATTAGGGGTATGTGGGTGGTGGGTTGTAATGTTGGGGGGGGGTATTGTATGTTTTTTTTTCAGGCAAAAGAGCTGAATTCTTTGGGGCATGCCCCGCAAAAGGCCCTTTTAAGGGCTGGTAAGGTAAAAGAGCTTTTTTATTTTAATTTTAGAATAGGGTAGGGCATTTTTTTATTTTGGGGGTCTTTGTTATTTTATTAGGGGGCAAAGAGTAGGTGTAATTAGTTTAAAATTGTTGTAATATTTTTCTAATGTTTTTAAATATTTTTTTATTTTTTGTAACTTAGTTCTTTTTTATTTTTTGTACTTTAGTTAGTTTATTTAATTGTATTTATTTATAGGTATTGTATTTAATTAATTTATTGATAGTGTAGTGTTAGGTTTAATTGTAACTTAGGTTAGGATTTATTTTACAGGTAATTTTCTAATTATTTTAACTAGGTAGCTATTAAATAGTTATTAACTATTTAATAGCTATTGTACCTGGTTAAAATAAATACAAAGTTGCCTGTAAAATAAATATTAATCCTAAAATAACTACAATATAATTATAATTTATATTGTAGCTATATTAGGATTTATTTTAGCTTTAAATAGGAATAATTTATTTAATAAGAGTTCATTTATTTCGTTAGAATAAAATTATATTTAACTTAGGGGGGTGTTAGTGTTAGGGTTAGACTTAGCTTTAGGGGTTAATAAATTTAATAGAGTAGCGGTGAGGTCCGGTTGGCAGATTAGAGGTTAATACTTGAAGTTGGGTGTCGGTGATGTTAGGGAGGGCAGATTAGGGGTTAATACTATTTATTATAGGGTTATTGAGGTGGGAGTGAGGCGGATTAGGGGTTAATAACTTTATTATAGTAGCGGCGATGTCCGGTCGGGAGATTAGGGGTTAATAAGTGTAGGTAGGTGTCGGCGACGTTGAGGGGGGCAGATTAGGGGTTAATAAATATAATATAGGGGTCGGCGGTGTTAAGGGCAGCAGATTAGGGGTACATAGGGATAACGTAGGTTGCGGCGGTGTACGGAGCGGCAGATTAGGGGTTAATAATAATATGCAGGGGTCAGCGATAGCGGGGGCGGCAGATTAGGGGTTAATAAGTGTAAGGTTATGGGTGTTTAGACTCGGGGTTCATGTTAGGGTGTTAGGTGCAGACTTAGGAAGTGTTTCCCCATAGGAAATAATGGGGTTGCGTTAGGAGCTGAACACTGCTTTTTTGCAGGTGTTAGGTTTCTTTTTCAGCTCAAACTGCCCCATTGTTTCCTATGGGGGAACCGTGCACAAGCACATTTTTGAAGCTGGCCGCGTCCGTAAGCACCACTGGTATTTAGAGTTGCAGTGGCGGTAAATTTTGGAGCCTAACGCAGCCCTTCTGTGAACTCTAAATACCAGCGGTATTTAAAAGGTGCGGGGGAAAAAAAGCCAGCGTTAGCTACGCGGGTCGTTACCGACAAAACTCTAAATCTAGCCGAATGTATATTAAGTGGACAGTTGTTTGTATAAACATATGAGATGGCAAATGTTCATAGCCACATCATCCATAATAAGCAAGCCACATCATGCAAAGATAGAGTGAAGCGAACAAAACTGATTTATGAGGTCACAGGACATCATAGCCTATGAGTACATAAGGAGACAAATGCAAGCAGTATGTAGCTGAGATGAAAGCCCAAATAGGTCTAGGGGGTGGGTTATATGAGCAGGTTTTGATGAAACCGGAAGTGGGGAATGGACACTTCCAGTTTAAAGGTATTCTATTTGTAACAGGAAGTGGGAGGTACTGTAATTTATTTGTTTGTCAAATAAATTTGACTTTTTTGTTTGATGCAAATCCTGGTTTGCTGCTGTTCTTGGATTGATTGATTTATATAAAAATAAAAGACACATATATACAACTCCAATTCTGAAAAAGACAGTATGGAAAATGCAAAAATTTCAAAAATTTAAACAAAAAGAAAATATTGAAAACACATCATTAACACATTATATGATGTTTTACTTTGTGAATTTAATGTATTTTTTAAAATATACACTCATTTCAAATCAGATGACTGTAACACACTCCAAAAAATTGGTACAGTCGACTGTTTACCACTGTGTAACATTACCTTTTCTTTTCATCACACTTATTAGGCATTTGGTCACTAAAGAAACCAGTTGGTTAAGTTTAGCAAGCAGAATTTTCCCCATTCATCAATTATGCATGTCTTCAGCTGTGCAACTGTACGGGGCCTTCAATACCTTATTTTGTGCTTCATAATGTGCCACACATTCTTAATCGGAGAGAGGTCAGGACTGCAGGCAGGCCATGCTAGCACCCGCACTCTCTGCTTATGACACTATGTGCTTGTAATCCAGGCAGAATATGATTTGGCATTGTCCTGCTGGAAAATGCAGGGACGTCCCTGGAAAAGATGACATCTGGATGGGAGCATATGATGCTCCAAAATGTATACATATCTTTCTGCATTAATGGTTCCCTCACAGATGTGAAAGTTACCCATGCCATGGGCACTAACACACCCCCATACCATGACAGATGCTGGCTTTTGGACCTAACGCTGATAACTGCTTGGACAGTACTTTTCCTCTTTGGCCTGGAGAACATGACTAAAAAAAACTAATTAACATATTGACTCATAGGACCACAAAACAAGATTCCACTGTGCTGCTGTCCATCTCAGATGAGACTGAGCCCAGAGAGGTTGGCGTGCTTCTGGAAAATGTTGATGTATGGCTTCTGCTTTGCATAGTAAAGCCTTAACTTGCATCTTTGGTGTTGACTGTCAAAGCTTTGCCAAAGTATTCCCGAGCCCATGTCAGGATATCCATTACAGACTCATGATGTTTTTTGTGACAGTGACGTCGATCTTGCACATTCAGAATTGGTTTTCGGCCTTGCCCTTTACGCACTGAGATTTTACCGGATTCATTGAATCTCTTAATTATATTGTGCACTGTAGAAGGTGAAATGTCCAAAATCCTACCGATTTGTCTTTGGGGAATATTGTTCTCAAAGTATTGGATTATTCGCTGACGCATCTGTTGGTCTTGACCCAAACCTTCCTCTTGAAGGACTAGATCTTTTTTGGAGTCTCCTTAGATACTATGATTACATGATTGCTTCACCTGTTTCATATCACCTACCTATCTCAATTTGTCACATCGCTATTAGTCCTAAATTGCCCGCTCCCAACTTTTTTGGAAAGTGTTGCAGTCATCAGATTTGAAATGAGTGTATATTTTTAAAAATACATTAAATTTACTAAGTAAAACATCAAATAATGGCTTAATATTGTTTGATATTTTGCATTTTCCATACTGTCCCAACTTTTTTGGAGTTGGGGTTGTAAATAGTTAGCGTGGTAGCTGTATATGAGATCCTGAAATTAGCGTGCATTTGACTTTCACTCATATGCTATCTTTTTAACGTCAACTTGTAATCTTGACCTCTATTTTTTAAATAAATTATTTTCTCTTACTATTAATTTGAATCCTGCAAATCGGTTAATTGCAAAGTCAAAGTTGGTGAGAAAATGGGAAGCGTGCATAGTGTAACTTGTTTTGTGTCAAATATCACGCGTGGATCAAAATTCAAATCTACTAAGCCTTTAAGCGTACAAAATGATGCCAAATTAAAAAACAATCGATGAAATCCATGGCTGTTAGTTTGTTTCTATTTGTTCCTGTGAAAATACTACTGCTAGCTCAAAATTACGTCATTGTTGACAGTTATCAATAGTTCTATTCATGTATTTTCTACCATCAACTCTGTCAAATATCATCCGCCAACTTTTTGTTGGCGTAGACAATAGAAATCAGTGGGGGTTTACAGACTGACACCAAAAGGATTACTCATTTGCCAATAAAACCAGCAACTTTACACCAAAATTATTACTGTATTATAATTAAGGCCTAGCAGACAATGATTACAGCTACCATTTTTTTATTAACTGCATATTCAGGTATGTTTCTGCAATAAATTGAAATATGTGTAACGGAAGATTATATTAAAAAATAATTACCCCTTATGTCACTATCACTGTCATCAGTGACACATTCAATGACGTCCGATTCGAGTCTCTGAATTACTTTTTCTTCAAAATCTATAAAATCTGTTATTTTTTGCTGCAGCCATATTAGCTTATTTTCAATAGAAGGACACAACGGGGCATATTTATCAAGCTCCCACTGCTCCATAACCTGTCCGCCTATTCAACCCGATTGAATACGATCAGGTTGATTGACACCCCTGCTAGCGACCATGAATCTGCAGGAGGCGGTATTGCACCAGCAAGTACTGCTGGTGCAATGATAAATGCTGAGAGCATATGCTGTCGGCATTTATCGATGTGCAGCGGACATGATACACTATATCGGATCATGTCCGCTCGCTCCATCATAAATAGGCCCCAAAAATGTAATAAAAATGTTGTTTATTTGCTCAGTGAAAAACCTCATTCTTATGCATGTGACGTCCCTAATGTTGCCACTCACATGACGCTTTTAACAACTTTATGGTCACAGTGGGTAAAAGATGGACAAAATGAAAGTAGACAGTGTAGTAACTTTAAAGATTCACATCAAGCGAAGCTTCAAAGTTATGAAAACACTGACTTCCTTTGCCCCTGATTAGACGCATATTTTTATGGAGTTAATTTTCAGTAAATTAATGTAACAAAGCAATGCGCAAACACTGGCAGGAATTTTCAATTCACACAATGCGTTAAATTTGACGCCTTAATACATGTTGGCCTTTGTGTTTTACTTTTTTGAAGTAGTTAAACATATACAAACTCATGTATTTTGCTTAACCCCTTCGATGCACATGACGAGTTATAGCTCATCATACACATCACAACCTGTAGGGACGATTCCTTTTTGTCATGCAGGGGGATTGCCGAACATACGTTGTTTTCAGTGACCCACCACACTACAGGATAGGGTTTATTGGTGGCCTGGTGGGTGGCACTCCAGGCTTCATGGAAGTTCTGGCTGACGTCACCACGTATGCATGTGTTAACATCAGAAAGGGGCTGACTCTTTAATCACCAGTAGCTGCAAGGGAGCTGGAGGGGGAAAGGTTTTTCTAACCTCTCGATCTCAGCTCCGATAGCAGCTAAAAAGCTCCATGACCCATCATTTGAAAGATAAACACCTGGACTTGGTATTTAAAAATAAAGTGAAAGATACACACAGGGATTTGGTTGGTAATAGTAAATTATTATATGCACAATCCAAAAAAATTGTATGTCTAGAGATCGCTAATAAATTTATTTTCCAGGAGACACAAATATATAAAAATATATATATTTTTTTTTGTATAGTCAGGTGATCACTGTGGTAATTGAACATCTTGCACCAAAAAAAAGTGCTTTTTTTCTGTACTGCACAATGGGGCCTCGTTAATTTATATTATAATCCCCAAAAGCCTGTGTGGGCCTCTATTTCAAATGTAGTAAGGTGTTCACAGTAAAAGCAGTGGCTAGTGGACCATTTTCAATGTTATTTACTAAAATCTATGCAAAACGTATAATTTTTTACGGTTTTGCCCGCAGTTTTCTCACATGCCATGAATTATAAATATAATAATTACATATTGTGAATCTGCTTGTCCTGCAAAAAAAAAACAGTATATAATTTGAAAAGGGTTTAAATATATAATTAGCAAAAAAAGCACAAAATTGTCTCAACACTGTGGTGAAAGAAAAGTTTAGCAGCGAAAGGGTTAGCCATAAAATTCTGTTACAAAATACATTTTATTTTTATATTACAATATCACTTTGATTTTAGGAGTGGCTCCCCTTATCTAATAAAAATGACAATATTTATTATTGAGCTGTTTTCTAAGTGGAGTAGGAAAATCATAAGTGAAAACTAAATTTTGCAGAAAGCATGTGCACTATGATGAGTTACTATAGAAATGTATACATAATCATATATGTCTACATGTATGTGTTTGTATAACTTTATTTGTTTATATTCAGTACGGCAAAAAAATAAATAAAAGAAGGGAAAAATGAATTGCTAAAGGCAGAAAAAAAGTTAAAAAAGTTATAATGAGACATTAATTTAAAAACTGACAATTTTTAATGAGCAGTGAGAATGTAGGTGTATTGTTGGCACTTTTGCTTGAAGCAATACATTCTTTAGTATCTAAATTTGGCTAAAATCAGTATTGTAACATTTCAATGATTCAGTTGGTCAGTCACAAAATGAGACATCTAGCAGAAATGCTAAGACATTATCGAACTTTTGTGCTTAATTGAGTTTGGACATTATGTCACAAGGTCCCTAAATGTATTACCTTCTGTGTGGGCCACATTATTCTGACCTACATTTTAGAAACCTCAGCAATACTGTGATAACCAATTTATCAAGAATGCTAACAAAGAATGCTAACGAAATAATGTCTGGAACTAATTTTAGGGGGAAAAAGGCAATAGCAAAATGATTTAGAAATGCAATACGCAAATATGCTATGAGCAATGGGCCATGCTATTCATCACATTATTGTTTTGTAGCATTTATTATAACCTACTTGTTTGTTTTATTAGTCATGTAAAAAAACAGCTTTCACTGTATCACAATCATTAAATAAATACTGTACAATGAGTATACAACAATATTTTAATAATATATCTAAGTTAACATAAAAATCAATCAGTACAGAAGAGAGAAAGTGGTTTAACAACTATGACATTATAATGATAGTGATAGTGATAATTAATCTCTTAGACTAGTGTTAATTAACATCTTAGATGTGCATGATTTTCATGCACATCTAATCTGTAGTGGAAATGACAACCCTGTGTTTTCATTCTGGGGTTTTCCCCTTTCAATTTGAGTCCTGGGATCCAACCCTCCTCACTGCTTTTTCCTTCCACATCACTGCTTCTTCCTGACAGGCATTGTGACATCACCACAGGTGCATTTAGTGACAATCACAAGAAAGAAGTAACTCTCTGCATTAAATGGATACTAAACCTAATCTTTTTCTTTCATGATTCAAAAATAGCATGCAATTTTAAGCAACTTTCTAATTAATCCTAGTATCAATTTTTCTTCATTCTCTTGCTATCATTATTTACAAAGCAGGAATGTAAAGCTTAGGAGCCAGCTCATTTTAGGTTCAGCACCCTGGATAGCTCTTACTTATTAGTGGCTACATTTATCTACCAATAAGCAAGCATAACCCAGATCCTGAACCAAAAATGGGCCAGCTCCTAAGCTTTACATTCCTGCTTTTTAAATAAAGATGGCAAAAAAACTAAGAAAAATTGATAATAGGAGTAAATTAGAATGTTGCTTAAAATTGCATGCTCTATCAGATAGATAGATAGGGTCAGCAACCTTGGCTCTTCATATGTTTTAGAAATACATTTCCCATGATGCTTAAGTGTCTTCAAGCTGACTAAGCATCATGTAGTTCTAAGACATCTGGAGAGCCAAGGTTGCTGCCCCCTGCTCTATCTGAATCACGAAAAAAATTGGTTTAGTATCCCTTTAAGAAGAATAAGCCAGGAGGCTAGGGAAATAGGTTTGCAAGATGGTATCAGCCTCCAGGCAACTTACAAGGGCAAGTTGCAGGTGATCCCCATAAAAATGGTCATTAACTGCAGCATAATTTAAAACTCTGTTTAAATTGAGGAAGAGGGGGTCAAAGAAGCCCCTATCTCACCCCTGTTTAAGCTAGAGGGACAAGTGACCTCTCTTTTGCCCCACTAGAAACAAACGTTGAGATTACGAGTTTTGCCGTAACAGGGGTGCGTTGATTACGCTCCTTTTTTTCTTACTGCTCACTTAAGACAACGCTGGTATTACAGGTTTTCTGCAAGCCGGCGTTAGCCTCAGAAAAGTGAGCGTTGAGCAAAATTTAGCTCCACATCTCACCTCAATACCAGCATTGCTTACGGTAGCTGTAAGCTGGCAAAACGTGCTCATGCACGATTTCCCCATAGGAAACAATGGGGCTGAGCTGGCTGAAAAAACCTAACACCTGCAAAAAAAGCAGCGTTCAACTCCTAACGCAGCCCCATTGTTTCCTATGGGGAAATTAATTTTATGTCTGCACCTAAACACCCTAACATGAACCCTGAGTCTAAACACTAATCTTACACTTATTAACCCCTAATCTGACGCCCTCGCTATCGCTGACACCTACATTATATTATTAACCCCTAATCTGCCGCTCCGGACACCGCCGCCACTTACATTATACTTATGAACCCCTAATCTACTGCCCCCAACATCGCCGACACCTACATTATATTTATTAACCCCTAATCTGCCCCCCCAATGTCGCCGCAACTATATTAAATTTATTAACCCCTAATCTGCCGCCGCCAATGTCGCCACCACTATTATAAATTTATTAACCCCTAAACCTAAGTCTAACCCTAACCCTAACATTCCCTAACTTAAATAGAATTTAAATACAACTAAATAAATTTACTACAATTAAATAAATTATTCCTATTTAAAACTAAATACTTACCTATAAAATAAACCCTAAGCTATCTACAATATAACTAAAAGTTACATTGTAGCTAGCTTAGGGTTTATATTTATTTTACAGGCAACTTTGTATTTATTTTAACTAGGTAGAATAGTTATTAAATAGTTATTAACTATTTAATAGCTACCTAGTTAAAATAAGTACAAAAGTGCCTCTAAAATAAACCCTAACCTAAGTTAAAATAACACCTAACACTACACTATAATTAAACTAATTACCTAGTGTATGTCTGAACATTACAAGCTACATGGGCTGCTTGACGATCAAGTGGAACGATTTTTTAAACATTGGAAAGTCTTTATATTATCTTTACCAGCTGGCACGCAAAATATTATAGTCAAACCATATGTTAAATCAGTTTTTTTTCAATTACAGATACTGGCGGGGACTTTCCCAAGTACCTGGCTTCCAGCCAATGTAGGATCATAAGGTGCGAGAGGGGGTTGGAGGAAAATGACTATAAGTATCCACACAGGCACACACTCGTGTACTTGTCGGGATTTTTTTTTTTATTTTTTTTTTCTCTTTCTCTTCTTCTTCTTCTCTTTATTTTTCATTTTTTGTTTGAGGTACACCTAACCAAACTAACTGTTTATTTTGTGATTTCTGTAAAGTGGCTGACAAAGCAATACCGAAAATTAAATTAAAACATGGAGTTAATAAAATAGA
This sequence comes from Bombina bombina, assembly GCF_027579735.1. NCBI lineage: Eukaryota > Metazoa > Chordata > Amphibia > Anura > Bombinatoridae > Bombina > Bombina bombina. The sequence goes on from NW_026512743.1 coordinate 169,094, forward strand.
ACGTAAATTAAAGTTAAAAACTCCAAACAGGGAGAATATAGTTAAATTGGCTGAGACACTATTGAAAGTCTTTTCCTTAGTTTTATATATGCAGGATAAACATCGCATGTTTTTGCTTTATATGTTTTGATGCCCTGCGTGGCACATACACAAAGAATATGTCTCTGTTTTTGTTTATTTATATTTATGCTGTAAAAATTTTCCCTGTTGGTACACAATAAAATAAATATTAAAAAAAAAAAAAAAAATTACTTAAACTACCTACAATTAATTACAATTAAATTAAATAAACTAAATTACGGAAATAAACACTAAATTACAGGGGAAAAAAAGAATTACAAGAATTTTAGACTAATTACACCTAATCGAATCCCCCTAATAAAATAAAAAGCCCCCCAAAATAATAAAATTCCCTACCCTATACTAAATTACAAATATCCCTTAAAAGGGCCTTTTGCGAGGCATTGCCCCAAAGTAATCAACTCTTTCACCTATAAAAAAATACAATACCCCCCCAACATTAAACCCCACCACCCACACACCCAACTCTACTCTAAAACCCACCCAATCCCCCCTTAAAAAACCTAACACTACCCCCTTGAAGATCACCCTACCTTGAGTCATCTTCACCCAGCCAGGCACAAGTGGTCCTCCAGAGGGTCCAAAGTCTTCATCCTATCTGGCCAGAAGAGGACCTCCAGACCGGCAGAAGGCTTCATCCAGGCGGCATCTTCTATCTTTATCCTTCTGGAGCGGAGCGGGTCCATCTTCAAGACATCCGACGTGGAGCATCCTCTTCTGATGATGGCCGACGACTGAATGACTGGTCCTTTAAGTGACGTCATCTAAGATGGTGTCCCTTGAATTCCGATTGGCTGATAGAATCCTATCAGCCAATCGGAATGAAAGTAGGAAAAATCCTATTGGCTGATGCAATCAATAGGATTTTTTCTACCTTAATTCCGATTGGCTGATAGGATTCTATCAGCCAATCGGAATTCAAGTGACGCCATCTTGGATGATGTCACTTAAAGGACCAGTCATTCAGTCGTCGGCCGTCGGATGAAGAGGATTCTCCACGTCGGATGTCTTGAAGATGGACCTGCTCCACTCCGGAAGGATGAAGATAGAAGATGCCGCCTGGATGAAGCCTTCTGCCGGTCTGGAGGTCCTCTTCTGGCCGGATAGGATGAAGACTTCGGACCCTCTGAAGGACCACTTGATCCCGGCTGGGTGAAGACGGCTCAAGGTAGGGTGATCTTCAAGGGGGTAGTGTTAGGTTTTTAAGGGGGGATTGGGTGGGTTTTAGAGTAGGGTTGGGTATGTGTGTGGTTGGTTTTAATGTTGGGGGGTATTGCATTTTTTTTTACAGGTGAAAGAGCTGATTACTTTGGGGCAGTGCCCTGCAAAAGGCCCTTTTAAGGACTATTTGTAATTTAGTATAGGGTAGGGAATTTTATTATTTTGGGGGGCTTTTGTATTTTATTAGGGGGATTAGATTAGGTGTAATTAGTTTAAATTTAGTGTTTTTTTTTTTAATAATTTAGTTTATTTAATTTAATTGTAATTAATTGTAGGTAGTTTAGGTAATTAGTTTAATTATAGTGTAGTGTTAGGTGTAATTGTAACTTAGGTTAGGGTTTATTTTACAGGTACTTTTGTACTTATTTTAGCTAGGTAGTAATTAAATAGTTAATAACTATTTAATAACTATTCTACCTCGTTAAAATAAATACAAAGTTGCCTGTAAAATAAATATAAATCCTAACGGCTAGATTTAGAGTTTTGTCGGTAAGGACCCGCGTATCTAACGCTGGCTTTTTTCTGGCCGCACCATTAAAATAACTCAGGTATTGAGAGTCCACAGAATGGCTGCGTTAGGCTCCAAAAAAGGAGCGTAGAGCATATTTAACGCCACTGCAACTCTCGATACCAGAGTTGATTACGGACGCGGCCAGCCTCAAAAACGTGCTTGTGCACGATTCCCCCATAGGAAACAATGGGGCTGTTTGAGCTGAAAAAAAACCTAACACCTGCAAAAAAGCCGCGTTCAGCTCCTAACGCAGCCCCATTGTTTGCTATGGGGAAACACTTCCTACGTCTGCACCTAACACTCTAACATGTACCCCGAGTCTAAACACCCCTAGCCTTACACTTATTAACCCCTAATCTGCCGCCCCCACTATCGCTGACCCCTGCATATTATTTTTAACCCCTAATCTGCCGCTCCGTAAACCGCCGCTACTTACATTATCCCTATGTACCCCTAATCTGCTGCCCCTAACACCGCCGACCCCTATATTATATTTTTTAACCCCTAATCTGCCCCCCACAACGTCGCCTCCACCTAACTACACTTATTAACCCCTAATCTGCCGAGCGGACCGCACCGCTATTATTATAAAGCTATTAACCCCTAATCCGCCTCACTAACCCTATAATAAATAGTATTAACCCCTAATCTGCCCTCCCTAACATCGCCGACACCTAACTTCAATTATTAACCCCTAATCTGCCGACCTAATCTCGCCGCTATTCTAATAAATGTATTAACCCCTAAAGCTAAGTCTAACCCTAACACTAACACCCCCCTAAGTTAAAGTGAAGGTAAAGTTTGGGCATTAAAAAATGATATTTAGAATCCTTTTCCAGTGTTAAACACAGTCTCTAAGTTTTTTTTTTCAATAAGTGTATTTTTTACATTATTTATATACCGTTATTTTTATGCTCGTTGCCTTGCGATTCTCCTCCCATTCAGCATTTCTGTCTTTCTTAGACAGTGACGTATAGAGCGGTCCCACCCGCTCTATACGTGTCTACTAGGCTCGTGCACATCGAGCATCTAACAAGGGCGCATGCGCATACTAACTCACTCTCACCTTGGTGCATGCGTTAATCGCGATCTTCGGTGCAATGCGGTTGTAACTGCCTGCCAAATGATCGTGTTAATGCGCATGCGCTAAATGTGGACGCGCTCGCTTTGCTAGTATGAACAACGAAAAGTTACACATGCGCAGAAGAACCATCCACTCATTACGTCAATTGACGGCCTCCTAACGGCCAAAGAATCAATTGGATGTTTAAACAACGTGACCGTTGTTTAGAAAAAATTAAATTATTACGGGTTGATTTTAGGATGGCATAATCGATGCGAAATATAGCTAATATCTAAGGTAATATTAAAATATAGAAATAATGATGAATGAACATAATATTGATTTTGCTTGATATATTCATTGATTCATTGAAGAGCAGTTTAGTTTACCTTCACTTTAAATATAATTTTAATCTAACGAAATTAATTAACTCTTATTAAATAAATTATTCCTATTTAAAGCTAAATACTTACCTGTAAAATAAATCCTAATATAGCTACAATATAAATTATAATTATATTATAGCTATTTTAGGATTTATATTTATTTTACAGGTAACTTTGTATTTATTTTAACCAGGTACAATAGCTATTAAATAGTTAAGAACTATTTAATAGCTAAAATAGTTAAAATAATTACAAATTTACCTGTAAAATAAATCCTAACCTAAGTTACAATTAAACCTAACACTACACTATCAATAAATAAATTAAATAAAATACCTATAATTATCTACAATTAAACCTAACACTACACTATCAATAAATAAATTAAATACAATTCCTACAAATAAATACAATGAAATAAACTAACTAAAGTACAAAAAATAAAAAAGAACTAAGTTACAAAAAATAAAAAAATATTTACAAACATTAGAAATATATTACAACAATTTTAAACTAATTACACCTACTCTAAGCCCCCTAATAAAATAACAAAGCCCCCAAAATAAAAAAATGCCCTACCCTATTCTAAATTACTAAAGTTCAAAGCTCTTTTACCTTACCAGCCCTGAACAGGGCCCTTTGCGGGGCATGCCCCAAGAAGTTCAGCTCTTTTGCCTGTAAAAAAAAACATACAATACCCCCCCCAACATTAAAACCCACCACCCACATACCCCTAATCTAACCCAAACCCCCCTTAAATAAACCTAACACTAAGCCCCTGAAGATCTCCCTACCTTGAGTCGTCTTCACCCAGCCGAGCCAAATTCTTCATCCAAGCGGAGCAAGAAGAGGTCCTCCATCTGGTAGAAGTCTTCATCGAAGCGGGGCAGAAGAGGTCTTCCATCCGATTGAAGTCTTCATCCAAGAGGCATCTTCTATCGTCATCCATCCGGAGCGGAGCGGCAGCATCCTGAAGACCTCCGACGCGGAACATCCATCCTGGCCGACGACTGAACGATGAATGACGGTTCCTTTAAATGGCGTCATCCAAGATGGCGTCCCTCGAATTCCGATTGGCTGATAGGATTCTATCAGCCAATCGGAATTAAGGTAGGAATATTCTGATTGGCTGATGGAATCAGCCAATCAGAATCAAGTTCAATCCGATTGGCTGATCCAATCAGCCAATCAGATTGAGCTCGCATTCTATTGGCTGTTCCGATCAGCCAATAGAATGCGAGCTCAATCTGATTGGCTGATTGGATCAGCCAATCAGATTGAACTTGATTCTGATTGGCTGATTCCATCAGCCAATCAGAATATTCCTACCTTAATTCCGATTGGCTGATAGAATCCTATCAGCCAATCGGAATTCGAGGGACGCCATCTTGGATGACGTCATTTAAAGGAACCGTCATTCGTCGTTCAGTCGTCGGCCAGGATGGAGGTTCCGCGTCGGAGGTCTTCAGGATGCTGCCGCTCCGCTCCGGATGGATGACGATAGAAGATGCCTCTTGGATGAAGACTTCAATCGGATGGAAGAACTCTTCTGCCCCGCTTGGATGAAGACTTCTACTGGATGGAGGACCTCTTCTTGCTCCGCTTGGATGAAGAATTTGGCTCGGCTGGGTGAAGACGACTCAAGGTAGGGAGATCTTCAGGGGCTTAGTGTTAGGTTTATTTAAGGGGGGTTTGGGTTAGATTAGGGGTATGTGGGTGGTGGGTTGTAATGTTGGGGGGGGGTATTGTATGGTTTTTTTTACAGGCAAAAGAGCTGAACTTCTTGGGGCATGCCCCGCAAAGGGCCCTGTTCAGGGCTGGTAAGGTAAAAGAGCTTTGAACTTTAGTAATTTATAATAGGGTAGGGCATTTTTTTATTTTGGGGGGCTTTGTTATTTTATTAGGGGGCTTAGAGTAGGTGTAATTAGTTTAAAACTGTTGTAATATATTTCTAATGTTTGTAAATATTTTTTTATTTTTTATAACTTAGTTCTTTTTTATTTTTTGTACTTTAGTTAATTTCATTGTATTTATTTGTAGGAATTGTATTTAATTTATTTATTGATAGTGTAGTGTTAGGTTTAATTGTAGATAATTATAGGTATTTTATTTTACAGGTAATTTTGTAATTATTGTAACTATTTTAGCTATTAAATAGTTCTTAACTATTTAATAGCTATTGTACCTGGTTAAAATAAATACAAAGTTACCTGTAAAATAAATATTAATCCTAAAATAGCTATAATATAATTATAATTTATATTGTAGCTATATTAGGGTTTATTTTACAAGTATTTAGCTTTAAATAGGAATAATTTATTTAATAAGAGTTAATTAATTTCGTTAGATTAAAATTATATTTAATTTAGGGTGGTGTTAGGGTTAGACTTAGCTTTAGGGGTTAATACATTTATTCTCTAAATACCGGAGTTAGAAAGATCCCATTGAAAAGATAGGATACGCAAATGACGTAAGGGGATCTGCGGTATGGAAAAGTCGCGGCTGAAAAGTGAGCGTTAGACCCTTTTTTGACTGACTCCAAATACCGGAGGTAGCCTAAAACCAGCGTTAGGAGCCTCTAACGCTGGTCTTCACGGCTACCGCCAAACTCCAAATCTAGGCCTAAGCTAGCTACAATGTAACTATTAGTTATATTGTAGCTAGCTTAGGGTTTATTTTATCGGTAAGTATTTAGTTTTAAATAGGAATATTTTATTTAATTATGGTAAAATTATTTTGTTTAATTTAAATTATATTTAAGTTAGGGGGGGTTAGACTTAGGTTTAGACTTAGGTTTAGGGGTTAATAAATTTAATATAGTAGCGGTGATGTTGGGGTCGGAAGATTACGGGTTAATAAATGTAGGTAGGTGTCAGCGATGTTAAGGACGGCAGATTAGGGGTTAATAAAAATTAACTAGTGTTTGCAAGGCAGGAGTGCGGCGGTTTAGGGGTTAATACATTTATTAAAGTGGCGGCGATGTCCGGTCGGCAGATTAGGGGTTAAACATTTTATTTAAGTGTTTCCAATGTGGGGGGGGGGGCTCGGTTTAGGGGTTAATAGGTAGTTTATGGGTGTTAATGTACTTTTAGCACGTTAGTTAAGAGCTTTATGTTCCGGCATTAGCCCATAAAACTCTTAACTATTGACTTTTATATGCGGTAGGAATCTTGCCAGGAGAGGGTCTACCGCTCACTTTTTTAGGTGATCGTAATACCGGCGTTAGGCAAATCCCATTAAAAAGATAGGATACACAATTGACGTAAGGGGATTTGTGGTAAGCTAAAATCGCGGAAAAAAAGTGAGCTGTAGAACCTTTCCTGCCTGACTCGTAATACCAGTGGGCATTAAAAAGCAGCGTTGGGACCCCTCAATGCTGCTTTTTAAGGCTAACGCAAAACTCGTAATCTAGCCGAAAGTGAATTATAGCAATGGGGGTGGGCTATTGCAGAGACCCTATCTCTAAATCTGATATAAATAGATAGCAAACCCTTCTTTTAAATGATGGTTTACACCAACTTTACATTTTAGGTGATCACCATGTTACCCTTCTTTCAAATGAAGGGTCACATGCCCAGGTGGCTGTCTGCTGACCACTGTAATCACCTGAAAAAAACAAAAGCATATGGAACAACATCAGTGGTTGTGTTATCCCCTATGTTGTCCCCCTACAATACATAAACAAATCTTGGATGCCTTATTTGAAAGCAGCAATCCTGCTCTTTTAAATGTGTGGTCCTTAATCCACTCCCTGTAGATTGATTGTCATAACAATGACAAGTATCTCTCAGCATTGGCTCTATTTTGGGGGCTACAGTGATTTATAAGAGGCCTTTATTACCCCCTCACTATAAACCCACCTTTGAAATGTATTGAGTGATGTTTCATTATTCAAATAAGAGGTTTCATATCCTTATAGCTCTGAAGTAATAACCATAGTAAGAATTATACCATGGCAGTAACTGCAAGCCTCTTTTTTATTTTTCTACATTGTTATGGCTTATAGAACAATGTTTTTCTTAGATAATAAAAAATTCAGGAATAAAAATAAATGTGAGAAACTGGGTGAAGATAAAAATATGTGATATTTTGTAAAATTTTCTATAGGGTAATCTTTGGTTGGACTATTTTATGTTTTTTTTTTATTTGTTATTTTAATTTTTTTGCTATGCGTAATAAAATGCTCAGTCTGCTGAATAAAATTAGGTATTAGTTTAGATACATCGAAGGGAAAAAAAGTTTATTTGTAAATGAAATAAGGTCCAAACAAATAAAAACATGGCTAGCACAGGGTTTTTAAAATGGCTTAGTACCAAAAGGGTTACATAAATCTCAATCAATAAGCAACAACATGTCAGTTTGTTATCTAACTCACATTTTTTCTCAGTAAACATCTGTCCAAGATTTTCACCAATTCTACCTTTGGTGTTGATCCATTGATGATCATTTCTTCTTGTGTAATAATTTGAAATCTATTTACCAAGAGTGCAGGCAATATTCTTTCAATAAAAGTTAATATAAAATAATGTAATAAAATGCCAATCATTTCTAAATTTCTAATTTAAGTATACTAACCAGATAAAGAATATAACACATTTTGCAGTGCTGTTTTGGCACTGACATTTCAATAGTATATTTACATAATTCAAAGTAGCTTATAAAGATCACAACAGAAACACAAAAGACAAAGAAGAGCATGTGTTTCAGACAGCATAGATGTTGGAGAATCTGGCGGTCATTTACAAAAAGTGTTCAGAGATGAGATTACCATGTGGATTGGTTTCTTATGCTTTCATAGGAAAATAAGTAAATACAATTTATCATATATCTGTCTGTGAAATCCATGTATAAATATGTTCAGATAGGTATATAGACTTATCATAAGGAGACTGGAAAGCAAAAACAAAAAGTATCAAAAAGAGGTCTATCTTATTAGGTAGACACAGAACAAATTCCATGGTTAACTGATGGCAGCAAGCAAGACACAGAAACAGACAGAGAGAAAGCAGCAACCAACATCTAGCAGGGCTCATGACTGATAATGAGCAGCACAATTCAGAGACAGGTTACATGAGGAAAGTAACAACTTTTATCCATTAAACAATATGATGATAATGGTCAGCAAGTTCACATTGTATGATAACAGGTCAAGACAGGATCATGTAATGACCAGCAGACAAAGTACCAGGTATGACTATAACAGGTAGCACTGAAAGTACAGCAGGTCAGGATTCGATAATGGTCATAAGATGAACTAAAGGGTATGGCCAGCAAGTAACAAAGTTCAGCAGGCCATGTCAGAAATTAGCCAGGACTGTACAAATAGCAAGTATTTGCCTACAGTATATAAACAGCATGTACTGACCAGCAGGATACAATGACTACAAAGAGAATGAAACCTATAAAACTAGTAGCTGGCAGAAGAAACTAACGTCTTATAAAGGCTTGGTAATACTAATTAGTTGCATGTGAGGCAGACAATTTGCTCTTGCTTTCTTCATTCACCACATTCTGTCTTTGACTTGTTCAATGGGTGTTTACAACCCTCTATCCCATTTTCTTTCTCCCACTCCCAAAATTATTCTCTATGTTTAAGAAAAAAATCAAGGAAAAAAAATAGCTATCATAAGCTTGTTTTAATAAAGAATGTGAAACACTATACACGCCTTTTCCAAATACATCTTAGTAGCTGGAAGAAATATCTAATAAAGGCTTGGTAAGTTGAATGTAAGGGAGACAATTTTCTCTTGCTTTCTTCATTCACCACATTTATCGCCATGTGTTTGCAATTATGTGCATGCCTGTATTCAGAAGACCAAGGGAGGATGAATAGCAGGTTTTTAACCCTAAGGGTGATCCATAGCTGACTGTGTGATGACCCAGCAAATCTAAAATAAGCATTCAAGGTGAATCAAGGCTTGTTACATTATTTTCTCTGCAAAAGAGACAGATATACTACCTCCAGCTGATGCCCTCGGATCAAAGGCAAAGTAAGCCAGTTCAAGTATATGTCCGGTAGACAACAAAGAGGCAGAGTTTATATATCATAAATAATATCAATTGCAGACATAGGCATCTATTTATCAAGCTGTCAACTTACTTGCATTCAACGGCACCAATATGCTCGCCTAAGATCGCCTAACATCGCTGCCGCGGACCTGAATACATTCTCCAAAATTATAAAAAAAGCTGTCAAAAAGCCACGCACCAAGTATGGGGCGATAAGCAGCGGACTGTTGTTAACTAACAGTCATCAATCTCACTGCTCTTTAGCTTTTTCCCAGCTTTATTGGTACCCTGTCACTAAACACCCACACTATACTATACTGTTTACCCCCTATACCACCACTCCCGGAGCCCACCGCAACTTTTATAAATGTATTAACCCCTAAACCACCACTTACGGACCCTGCTGCAACTAATTAAAGTGTTTAACCCCTAAACCGCCACTCCTGGAGTCCACCGCCATCTACATTATACTTATTAACCCCTAATCTGCCACCCCCTACACCGCCGCCACCTACATTTTACTTATTAACCCCTAATCTGCCACCCCTACACCACCGCCACTATATTAAATTTATTAACCCCTAAACCTAAGTCTAACCCTAACCCTAACACCCAATAACTTAAATATAATTTAAATAAATCTAAATAAATATTCCTATCATTAAATAAATAATTCATATTTAAAACTAAATACTTACCTATAAAATAAACCCTAAGCTAGCTACAATATAACTAATAGTTACATTGTAGCTATCTTAGGGTTCATTTTTATTTTACAGGCAAGTTTGTATTTATTTTAACTAGGTACAATAGTTATTAAATAGTTATTAACTATTTAATAACTTCCTAGTTAAAATAAATACAAATATACCTGTAAAATAAAACCTAACCTAAGTTACAATTACACCTAACACTACACTATAATTAAATAAATTCCCTAAACTAAATACAATTAAATACAATTAAATACAATTAAATAAAAGTATCTAAAGTACACAAAAAAACACTAAATTACAGAAAATAATAAACAAATTACAAGATTTTTAAACTAATTACACCTAATCTAATCCCCCTAACAAAATAAAAAAGCCCCCCCAAAATAAAAAAAGCCCTACCCTACACTAAATTACAAATAGCCCTTAAAAGGGCCTTTTGCGGGGCATTGTCCCAAAGTAATCAGCTCTTTTACCTGTAAAAAAAATTACAAACCCCCCCAACATTAAAACCCACCACCCACACAACCAACCCTACTCTAAAACCCACCCAATACCCCCTTAAAAAAACCTAACACTAACCCCTTGAAGATCACCTTATCGTGAGAAGGCTTCACCCAACCGGGCAGAAGTCCTCAACGAATCCGGCAGAAATGGACCTCCAGACGGGCAGAAGTGGTCCTCCAGACGGTCAGAAGTCTTCATCCAGACGGCATCTTCTATCTTCATCCATCTGGCGCGGAGCTGGTCCATCTTCAAGACATCCGACGTGGAGCATCCTCTTCTGACAACATTTTCTTGTTGAATGAAGGTACCTTTAAGTGACGTTATCCAAATGGCGTCCCTTCAATTTCCGATTGGCTGATAGAATTCTATCAGCTAATCGGAGTTAAGGTAGAAAAAAATCCTATTGGCTGATGCAATCAGCCAGTAGAATTTAAGTTCAATCCTATTGGCTGATCCAATCAGCCAATAGGATTGAGCTCACATTTTATTGGCTGTTCCAGTCAGCCAATAGAATGCGAGCTCAATCCTATTGGCTGATTGGATCAGCCAATAGGATTGAACTTAAATCCTATTGGCTGATTGCATCAGCCAATAGGATTTTTTCTACCTTAATTCCGATTGGCTGATAGAATTCTATCAGCCAATCGGAATTGAAGGGACGCCATCTTGGATGACGTCACTTAAAGGTACCTTCATTCAACAAGAAGACATCATCAGAAGAGGATGCTCTGCGTCGGATGTCTTGAAGATGGACCCGCTCCGTGCCAGATGGATGAAGATAGAAGATGCCATCTGGATGAAGACTTCTGCCCATCTGGAGGACCACTTCTGCCCGTCTGGAGGACCACTTCTGCTGGATTTGTTGAGGACATCTGCCCGGTTGGTTGACGACTTCTCAGGGCAAGGTGATCTTCAAGGGGTTAGTGTTAGATTTTTTTAAGGGGGTATTGGGTGGGTTTTAGAGTAGGGTTGGTTGTGTGGGTGGTGGGTTTTAATGTTGGGGGGGTTGTAATTTTTTTTTACAGGTAAAAGAGCTGATTACTTTGGGGCAATGCCCCGCAAAAGGCCTTTTTAAGGGCTATTTGTAATTTAGTGTTGGGTAGGGCTTTTTTTATTTTGGGGGGCTTTTTTATTTTGTTAGGGAGATTAGATTAGGAGTAATTAGTTTACAAATCTTGTAATTTGTTTATTATTTTCTGTAATTTAGTGTTTGTTTGTTTTTGTACTTTAGATAATTTTATTTAATTGTATTTAATTGTATTTAGTTTGGGAATTTATTTAATTATAGTATAGTGTTAGGTGTAATTGTAACTTAGTTTAGGTTTTATTTTACAGGTATATTTGAATTTATTTTAACTAGGAAGTTATTAAATAGTTAATAACTATTTAATATCTATTGTACCTAGTTAAAATAAATACAAACTTGCCTGTTTGTATATTGTAGCTATCTTAGGGTTTATTTTATAGGTATTTAGTTTTAAATAGGAATTATTTATTTAATGATAGGAATATTTATTTAGATTTATTTAAATTATATTTAAGTTAGTGGGTGTAAGGGTTAGGGTTAGACTTAGGTTTAGGGGTTAATAAATGTAATATAGTGGCGGCGTTGTAGGGGGCGGCAGATTAGGGGTTAATAAATATAATGTAGGTGGTGGCGGTGTAGGGGGGCAGATTAGGGGTTAATAAGTATAATGTAGGTGGCAGTGGTATGGGGGGGGCAGATTAGGGGTTAATAAGTATAATGTAGGTGGCGGCGGTGTAGGGGGGGCAGATTAGGGGTTAATAAGTATAATGTAGGTGATGGTGGTGTAGGGGGGGCAGATTAGGGGTTAATAAGTATAATGTAGGTGGCGGCGGTGTAGGGGGGCAGATTAGGGGTTAATAAGTATAATAGGAAAAAGAAAATCAGCTGCACACTGCGGTTAAAAAGTAAAAAAAGAAATTTTAATGGTATGCCTTAAAAACAAGGTACACTGAGGCTAACAGGATGAACATCCTAAATAAGTATAATGTAGGTGGCGCCGGTGTAGGGGACGGCAGATTACGGGTGTTTAGACTCAGGGTACATGTTAGGGTGTTAGGTGTAAACGTTCCCATAGGAATCAATGGGATATTAGGCAGCAGCGAACATAAGCTTTCGCTGCTTTCAGACTCCCATTGATTCCTATAGCATTGAAAACCACGTACGCTGGGCCGGAATAGTGGCGAGCGTAGCTGGTAGAAAATTGATAGCTAGCAAAAGTAGTCAGATTGTGCCGAATTTGCATTCGGGACATCTGTAATGACGTAAGCATCGATCTGTGTCAGATTGAGTCCGGCGAATCGTACGTTATGTCACAAAATTCTACTTTTGTCGGGCTGTAGGGTTGGATAACTAAGGGGAATCAGGCTCGCCACAAATACGCTGGGAATTCCAGCGTATTTGCGGTTGACGGCTTGATAAATAGATGCCATATTCTTGAAAGTACATCAGATACAAAGGGTTTCACATACCACATACACTGCCTGAGTCACTGCTTTGACTGAGAGGGGTCTGGACCGGTATAGATTCACTACAAGTTCTCATTGTAAATTTCAACTCTCCCATTCTATACACAATAGGAAGAGATTCTTATGGATTTAATCATCTATCACTATTTCACATGGAAGTTGATGGATTTTTTGGAGACAACTTCATAAAAGTAAGTTTTTGGAAGCAGTCTCCCAATTTCCATTTAGTCTCACCTACAGACTAAACTTTTTCCAAAAACTGTTGTCATTTATTATTTTTTGTTTGTTTAGGTTGAAATATTTGGATCAGATTATATTGCAGTTGGACAACTTTAGATTGTATTTTTAGGGATCTGTTGTAGCTTAATATTAATTTTAGCAGACTATTTTAAGCACAAGTTTTTGTGCTATTAATAAACAATATTATATGTTTTTAATACTTTGTTTTAATATTCAGTTTGTCTTATTACTCCATTTTTGTTCTATTGTCATATTTAGGTTTAAGCTCCTTTTAACTATGACAAAGCAAGTAACAACGGTCAGCAGGCTATATCAGGAAATAGTGGCAAACAGAAAGGTTCCGACTCACAGATCAGCACTATACAAAGACCAGAAAGATAATGCAACTAATCCAATCAAACTAGTAGCTGGCAGAAGAAACAATGTCTTATAAATGCTTGATAATACTATTAAGTTGAATGTGACTTTTAAGCTTGTTCGATGGGCGTTTACAACCCTTTATCCCATTTTCTTTCTCCCACTCCCAAAATTATTCTCTATGTTTAAGGAAGAAAAATAAAGAATAAAAATAGCTATAATAAGATTGTGTTAATAAAGAATCTGACACACTATAAACTCCTTTTCCCAATACATCCTATCTACTAACCACAGAAAATGCTGCCCACTGCCTAAGAGTTGCAACTTCTTTTTTTCGGGAGGCAGGAGGGACAAAAAATCTTAACAGCTTTTTCAATCAAGAATATAAAAAAACAGCTGGATAAATCTCAAAACCAGTATTATTGTAGGAATTGATATTTTGCTGTGCTGGTATGTTTAAGCAAATTACTAGACAATTAAAAAATAAGGATGATATACAAAACAATGTAGTGAAAACTGTTGAGTTTAATATTAGTGAAAAAGTTCTATGTGAATTAGATGCTGATCATTTTCATTATATATATATACAGGGAGTGCAGAATTATTAGGCAAATGAGTATTTTGACCACATCATCCTCTTTATGGATGTTGTCTTACTCCAAGCTGTATAGGCTCGAAAGCCTACTACCAATTAAGCATATTAGGTGATGTGCATCTCTGTAATGAGAAGGGGTGTGGTCTAATGACATCAACACCCTATATCAGGTGTGCATAATTGTTAGGCAACTTCCTTTCCTTTGGCAAAATGGGTCAAAAGAAGGACTTGACAGGCTCAGAAAAGTCAAAAATAGTGAGATATCTTGCAGAGGGATGCAGCACTCTTAAAATTGCAAAGCTTCTGAAGCGTGATCATCGAACAATCAAGCGTTTCATTCAAAATAGTCAACAGGGTCGCAAGAAGCGTGTGGAAAAACCAAGGCGCAAAATAACTGCCCATGAACTGAGAAAAGTCAAGCGTGCAGCTGCCAAGATGCCACTTGCCACCAGTTTGGCCATATTTCAGAGCTGCAACATCACTGGAGTGCCCAAAAGCACAAGGTGTGCAATACTCAGAGACATGGCCAAGGTAAGAAAGGCTGAAAGACGACCACCACTGATCAAGACACACAAGCTGAAACGTCAAGACTGGGCCAAGAAATATCTCAAGACTGATTTTTCTAAGGTTTTATGGACTGATGAAATGAAAGTGAGTCTTCATGGGCCAGATGGATGGGCCCGTGGCTGGATTGGTAAAGGGCAGAGAGCTCCAGTCCGACTCAGACGCCAGCAAGGTGGAGGTGGAGTAATGGTTTGGGCTGGTATCATCAAAGATGAGCTTGTGGGGCCTTTTCGGGTTGAGGATGGAGTCAAGCTCAACTCCCAGTCCTACTGCCAGTTTCTGGAAGACACCTTCTTCAAACAGTGGTACAGGAAGAAGTCTGCATCCTTCAAGAAAAACATGATTTTCATGCAGGACAATGCTCCATCACACGCGTCCAAGTACTCCATAGCGTGGCTGGCAAGAAAGGGTATAAAAGAAGAAAATCTAATGACATGGCCTCCTTGTTCACCTGATCTGAACCCCATTGAGAACCTGTGGTCCATCATCAAATGTGAGATTTACAAGGAGGGAAAACAGTACACCTCTCTGAACAGTGTCTGTGGTTGCTGCTGCACGCAATGTTGATGGTGAACAGATCAAAACACTGACAGAATCCATGGATGGCAGGCTTTTGAGTGTCCTTGCAAAGAAAGGTGGCTATATTGGTCACTGATTTGTTTTTGTTTTGTTTTTGAATGTCAGAAATGTATATTTGTGAATGTTGAGATGTTATATTGGTTTCACTGGTAAAAATAAATAATTGAAATGGGTATATATTTGTTTTTTGTTAAGTTGCCTAATAATTATGCACAGTAATAGTCACCTGCACACACAGATATCCCCCTAAAATAGCTATAACAAAAAACAAACTAAAAAATACTTCCAAAACTATTCAGCTTTGATATTAATGAGTTTTTTGGGTTCATTGAGAACATGGTTGTTGTTCAATAATAAAATTAATCCTCAAAAATACAACTTGCCTAATAATTCTGCACTCCCTGTATATATATATATATATATATATATATATATATATATATATATATATATATATATATATATATATATATATATATATATATATATATATATATATATATATATATATATATATATATATATATATATATATATATGTATATATATATATATATATATATACATATATATATATATATATATATATACACACACACAGGTATATATATATATATATATATATATATACACTTAACTTTTAATCACATTTAACCATGGAGCACTTTTCTATGTTTATTATGAGAATTAGCTACCACAGGTTTGCTTCAATGTCATATACAGAATTACAATTAGCCCATATCTCAAGAAGATTGATTTAGAAATAACATGTTTTGTATCAAAATAATGCTTCTTTGACTTCTGCACTGCTGTAAATCAAAAGTTTTCCTGCTTACCTATTGCTTTCTCCTCAATGGAATGTGTGACCCTGGTCACTTCTACTTGCAAAGGCAGACCTTTTTCACTAGGTGGTTGAACATATTAAATTTTCATCTCTATATCCTGTGTAGAAACTCATTACTTTTTTTTTTAAAAAAAAGCTTTGCACTCAGTGTTTCAAAGATGTGTTGTATCAAAAAGTATGCCTTCATTTACCAGCATACTATATAATGACAAATTAATGTTGCTGTTTAGAAAGGGTATTGTAAAAACGACATTCTTTCTTTGATTCTGGTCCATCTTTAAAATGTTACCTAATGTCAGAACAAATTTACAAAAGAGCTGTATTTTAGAGCTTTTTTTCCCTGAAGAATCCACCACAGGAAAGCTATCATTTTACAGAACCAAGCAGCTTAATAATAGCTCTGACACATAATGGATAGAAAAGTATCCAGATGTCCAGTCAGTCTGCTGATAACTAGAAAATGACGGCTATTCTATTACCAAACAGGGCGTCTGCAAAAATGGGCACTTGATTTCCGAAAATGTCACAGCTGTCACATTGGATAATGTAAAAAAATGTGATCAAATGTGAAAGGAGACAAGAACTTTTCCATTTGTTTATCCTCACTTTCTGTACACTTCATAATGCTTAAACACTTATAATAATACCATGGTCAGTGATCTTCACCTATAAATATTTGTCCTGATTTTACAGAATTGCACTGAATAAAGTAATGGCAGATATACATGGCTACTATTATATATTAAAATGTAATAACCTGTTTTAGACATGGAAATAAACAGTTGCATGGTATTTTTTTGCAAGGGAAATTTTAAAATCACATTTTCTTGTCAGTCATTATGGATTTTAAAGCTATCTTTCAGATGATGATAGATCTCAAGAAGTATTGAAAAACAGCCCAAAACTATCGCCTAGATTTAGAGTTTTGCATTAGAAGGGGTGCGTTAGCTACGCGTGTTTTTTCCCCCCCGCATTTTTTAAACAATGCTGGTATTTAGAGTTCTCTGAAGGGCTGCGTTAGGCTCCAAAAAGGGAGCGTACAGGCATATTTACCGCTACTTCAACTCCCAATACCAGTGTTGCTTACGGATGCGTGGCCAGCTTAAAAAACATGCTCGTGCATGATTTCCCCATAGGAAACAATTGGGCAGTTTGAGCTGAAAAAAAAACCTAACACCTGCAAAAAAGCAGCGTTCAGCTCCTAACGCAGCCCCATTGTTTCCTATGGGGAAACACTTCCTAAGTCTGCACCTAACACCCTAACATGAACCCCGAGTCTAAACACCCCTAACCTTACACTTATTAACCCCTAATCTGCCGACCCCGCTATCGCTGACCCCTGCATATTATTATTAACCCCTAATCTGCCACTCCGTACACCGCTGCAACCTACATTATCCCTATGTACCCCTAATCTGCTGCCCCTAACATCGCCAACCCCTATATTATATTTATTAACCCTTAATCTGCCCCCCCAACGTCGCCGCTACCTGCCTACACTTTTTAACCCCTAATCTGCCGACCGGATCTCACCGCTACTATAATAAATGTATTAACCCCTAATCCGCCTCACTCCCGACTCAAAAACCCTATAATAAATTTTATTAACCGCTAATCTGCCCTCCCTAACATCGCTGACACCTAACTTCAAGTATTAACCCCTAATCTGCCGACCGGACCTCGCCGCTACTCTAATAAATGTATTAACCCCTAAAGCTAAGTCTAACCCTAACACTAACACCCCCCTAAGTTAAATATAATTTAAATCTGTACAGCTCCAGACTCTCAACTATAATATTAAGAAATAATTCCTATTGAAAACCTGAAACTGGGGGGGAACTTCCGGGCGGCGGCCATCTCTGGACGCAAAACTGTTTGCTGCTCACACCTTCCTGCTGAAACTACAGAATATTGAAAGATATAGCCAGTATTTGGGCTTTAAATTGTTGGAAGCAAGACTTTGAAAAGTTAATCTTTCATTTGATGCCTCCCTTCCTAGGATCGTGCAGCACCTACTGTTACCGGAGCTATTTCAAGGCTGAGGCCTTCTCAAAACCCCCCAGTGACTCCCACACGGGAATTCACTGTCGCGCAGCCCCCTGTTGGCGGCTGTTTACTGCATAACTGCTAAAGCTGATCTTTTCTATCTCAAAGACACTGACTTTCTTTTTTTCTCCCTGTAATACCAACATTCCTTATGACTATATAGTACCATCACTGTTATTGAGGCTAACTAGCAGGAAATCTTAGAGCCTCCTTGTTCAGCGCATACCGGCTAAAGATGGCGACTGATGCCGAAATAATCCTTTCAGCCGTGACAAAGCTTCTACAGAACCACCATATGAGGATACAGCGGGCCTGGGCAACTGAATGTGAAAGCCTCCGTGTGTTGGCCAGACAGGTTGGCAGTGCTCACTGTCGTACCATATCAGTAGCTCCTGCAGGGCAAGTGGAAGACGCCGCCGATTATCAGGGGCCTGGCCATAGCGCTACAGACCAGGTATCTCAAGTTCAAGCCCTGGAGAAGGCAATACCACTTCTAAGCCTTCCTATTAAAACCCCCCTAGCAGCAATAAAAGACCCACCTGACATCCCGGTAGTGACCGAGATGCAACCGCAAACCTCCAGACAGCGACAGACAGCTAAGGCAGGAACAGTCACTGTCATTGGGGAAGTAAAAATTGTAACCCTGTATTCGGACATGACTCACCTCTCCTGCGGCGTGGAGGACATCAGCGAGGTGCGCCATGGGTATCACGGATGTAAAGTGTCGGCGGAGGCACTGAAGCAATTTGAGACTCAGCCGACCTACACTAACCTGGAAGTTTGGGCCGCATTGGTGAAAGCCCCCACGGCACATTGCCGCATGTCTATGGAAACAGCGAGACTGAGGGTCAGACCGCCAAGATGGGGTAAATCTCAGGGAACTTTCTGCCAGCCATTGCCCAGTATACACATTTCTTTCCCCTGCTGGACTTTTGATCCTGGGGGCATTTGGACATGATCCCATGCAGTAGCGTCCATACTCTGTCACGGGGCGCACACGGGGAAAGGAAAAGGTACACCTCTGTTTTCATTGTGTGGGGCTTGGGTCTGCCTGTATATGAACCTGAGGGATGATGTGTCAGCTCTAGATAACTAAGTCCCACTTCATATTAGACTTTTGCCCTGGGTGACCCAAATCTATGCTACCTTGGTTGCCCTATCCAGCACTGGGACTCGCTCTCATGAGTGGACTGTGACTAACGACGCTTTAAGATGCGAGAACTTTTCAGACACTGCATGAACATTTATCACCTATGTTCTGCTTAATGTATGCTCAATATATCTGACACAGATAAGGTGGCCTTTTAGTAGAATTTTGAATGTCTATTACTAATGCTTGCTTTTATGTTCAGGTCTATATTTAGCTACTAGCATGTTCACCTATTTATTACCTAGATTTAGCTCACTATATTTTCCACTAGTACATTTCAACAGTTACAGCTAGGATATTTGCTGCAAATGTACCCTTAAAAGGCAAAAGACACTCTAATCTATAGCTCTCTTTCTTATATTATAGAGCGCCCCCCAATAGGGGTCAGCTAAGAATTCCCCTCCTTTTGGGTAAAATTTGTGTGACTAGTTTTATAATAGCACTCACTGTGAGTATGCCGTACTGCCTGGGTAATATGTCTTTCCACTAGACGATAATATCGATCTAGTCATAAGAATTACTTGTGAAACAATAAGTACCTAGCTTACTTATGGCCTGATAGCAACTGGTACTTGTTTTAGCAATCCACTATGTTTAAATGTTGGTTCATCACTATTCTAATCCACACTTTGGGTCCAAGAGTGACCCAGTATCCTTTTTTTTATTTTTTATTTTTCTTTCCTCCCCATTATCCCCCTTTGTGCCACATTGATAGTGTTGGGGGTCCAAGAGTGGCCTCTATAATCCATTGGGGGTAAACGTTATATTTAATTTGCTATTATATCCTAAGGGGAGCTCCCTATAACAGAAAACATGAGGTTGGGAATGTTCTCATTGGTTTGTTTCATTGCATTACTAAATGACATTTATATTCCTTTCTAGCCTTGACTGTAAATCAAGATTCTGTGCTAGTTAATGCTTTTTCCTGTCTTTTGTGCCATTTATATGATTTCTTTTTCCTGTATTTACATGTCATGCAAAGTATTGCCTAATGATTATTGTATGTATTAAACCTCAATAAAAATGTATTTAAAAAAAAAAAAGAAAACCTGAAACTACTCTACTGCTCATCAGAATATAACTACGGACTACTCCAGACTACAAATAATGTGTAGTTTGCTTTAATTGTATCCTCTCTCCATAACACCTCATCTAAATCTGCCACGTGGAGCCACTAAATCTAATCTACTATCTAATATGGAAGCGTTAAAAGCTTGGGAACAGAAAACTCAGCAGCTTTTAGAGCGACATTACCGGAGCCTAGCTATGGATATAGAGTCACTGCTAGATCTCATATCTAAGCCGCAAAAGAAGAGGACCGGGAGTGCTGACATAAGGCTGCCTAGTGAGAACTACGATGCTGCAGAGAGCCCAGCTGTGTGGAGATTGGAGACCCGGCCGAGACCGGCTCCCTTGCTACTCAAGGGCAAAGCTATCACGCACCTACCAGAGCTCCTGTCACCTGCTGATCCCATGGACATTTCATTTGTCCGGGCCCTGGGAGATGTGGTCAGCCCTCAGGTCCGGGAAATGGTTGCTGAAGCAAGTGACCGGGCGGAACATATGATCCCACAAACGGTTCCCAGCTCCCTCCACTACAAGTCTGTACCGGAGAGACGGATACTGCATTCCGGTGTCTCTCACCATGTGGAGAAGGTTTGTTTTCTACTGCCGAGAGCCCAGCTGTTTTCCACGGATACAGGGGGTTCCCCTTGCCCTGCAGACCATGCGGTATGTGTCCCTAATAGGAGTCTTGCACCGGAGCTACGAAGCTAGCCTGCTAAATGCGGTGTGGGCTAGTCTGGAACCCCATTTATGTACCACAGAGGAATGCTTAATTCTATTGTGACTGGGTCGGTTTAGGACATTATGAGGCTGGTGCTTGCTACAACAAAGTGGTCTATTTCAACCCATATCGAGACCATCATATCAGAGTGTACTCCATCTAATTTTAGCTACAGCTTGGACTTTATTTTTCCCCTTTCTGTAGATCCTTGTTACTGAAAATTTTATACACTCAAGGGTATACTCCTGGGATATATCAGGAACCATTTTGTGTCACATGCCACCCAATCGTTTCTCTGAAACATAGTACATAGTCCACATCGTCAAGACTTCTATATACCACTTGCTTATACGTGTATATATATGTGGATGTTCTGGACAGACCAGATACTAATTGGTTTAGATATATATCACTGTTTAACATGAAGAACAGTTAGTTGCAGCTAAATAATACCCTGGGTTGTATGTAACTCTCTTAGATTGTAAATCTGTATCTACATATCTGTATTAGGGAACTGTAATGAAGCACAACATCCAATAATGTTGATAATTTATAATGTTGAGTCACTCCAGTTTTGCACTCATAGGTTCCAAGAGTCTAGAGGCAGGATGGGTCAGAACCATAGGCACAGTTTCCCGCATAAAGATTAATCATAGTTCTGGAGGGTATGCAGGGTTATTAATACTAAGCTCTTGTGATATCACAGTTTATATTTACTATAAGTTATTGTTCTCTTTATCATCACTTCTGGGCATCTGAGTATGTGTTTAGCTCCTACTTATTTCTCCTGACCCTCATATTAACAGTTTAGTAGACATAGAGACCCTGACTGCCTAGCAGTCACTACCTTAACCCATAATAACTGAGTCATATTCTAGTGAATATTTATTTACCTAACCGTCCATCAGGCCCTGACTTACTTCCCCTCTTTCTCTCAGCATTAATAAGAGCCTTAAATTTTAGTGACCTTTACTGAGCTAAAACTTCCTTGCTCTATGAACATTTATTTTTACTTGCAGGGAACTTATTGAAGGACGTATGATAATTAGACCTCTGATTAAATACACCCCCTATTCGGGAACTTTATTGTAGTTAAAATACCGGTCCCCGCTGAGCCCCTCTTCTCCCTTTCCCGCAGGTACCTGTGACCTGCGGGTCATACTCACTTCCCTTTTACCCACATCGCCTAAAGCTGGCACTTACCCCAGGAGAGGGGCTCATGCAGTAATTTCCTGCACTATATATTTACTAATATTCTTCACTATGCATAACTCCACCGGTAAACTTGCAATTAGATAATAAGCCTCCCAATAGCCCAGTTCCCATCACTAAATTGGCATTCTAGTTAGCTCCGCCCCTCAACCCTTCTTATTCCATCCCCTTCTATCCCCCTTCTTTTCTAATATGAGCGGCTCTTGTCCGCTGAACACTTTCCTCCCTTTTCTAGACCACTCTTATCTGAGAAAGTCCAAATAAATACTACCCCACACCTGCTTCTACACTATTTGAACAGATAAACCTATAAATTCTCTACACCGTAAGGTGTGGGTCCCATCTATCAGATATAAACTATAAAAATGAGGTTCCATTATTTTATGCATAAACAAATATTCTATAACTGACATCCCTGCTTTATTCAGCTAATTCTAGCGATCTCATACATCTCTTGTACGTTGTTGTTATCTACCTTTCCATAAGGGGGTTATGAATGTGAGACATGGATGTACTTTCCATGGCTATTGTTTATGTCTACCTCCAAAGGCATATGGCATATAACCCAAGACTCGCTATTTCTTTGCTTTATGAATATGTTTATATTACAGGGATATATCTTTCAGAAGTAAGCTATCATTGTTAATGGATGAATATGTTATGTACCTTTTGTTATAACCTCAATAAAAAAATAAAATAAAAAATATATATATAATTTAAATCTAACGAAATAAAATAAATCTTTTTAAATAAATTAATCCTATTTAAAATTAAATACTTACCTGTAAAATAAACCCTAATATAGCTACAATATAAATAATAATTATATTGTAGCTATTTTAGGATTTATATTTATTTTACAGGCAACTTTGTATTTATTTTAACTAGGTACAATAGCTATTAAATAGTTAATAACTATTTAATAGCTACCTAGTTAAAATAATTACAAAATTACCTGTAAAATAAATCCTAACCTAAGTTACAATTAAACCTAACACTACACTATCAATAAATTAATTAAATAAACTACCTACAATTATCTACAATTAAATCAACTAAATTAAATTACAAAAACAAACAAACACTAAATTACAAAAAAACAACACTAAATTACAAAAAATAAAAAAAGATTACATGAATTTTAAACTAATTACACCTACTCTAAGCCCCCTAAAAAAATAACAAAGCCCCCCAAAATAAAAAAATGCCCTACCCTATTCTAAAATAAAAATGTAACAGCTCTTTTACCTTACCAGCCCTTAAAAGGGCCTTTTGCAGGGCATGCCACAAAGAAATCAGCTCTTTTGCATTTAAATAAACATACATTACCCCCCCCAACATTACAACCCACATACCCCTAATCTAACCCAAACCGCCCTTAAAAACCTAACACTGAGCCCCTGAAGATCTTCCTACCTTATCTTCACCACGCGGGGTATCACCGATCC
Organism: Bombina bombina; assembly: GCF_027579735.1. NCBI lineage: Eukaryota > Metazoa > Chordata > Amphibia > Anura > Bombinatoridae > Bombina > Bombina bombina. The sequence continues at coordinate 192,899 of NW_026512743.1, forward strand.
GTCCAGAAGAGGCTCCGAAGTCTTCATCCAATCCGGCAAGAAGAGGTCCAGAAGAGGGTCCGAAGTCTTCATCCTATCCGGCAAGAAGAGGGCATCCGGACCGGTAGACATCTTCATCTAGGCGGTATCTTCTATCTTCTTCCATCCAGCATAGAGCAGGACCATCTTGAAGCAGCCGACGCGGATCCATCCTCCATAATGTAGGTTGCGGCGGTGTGCGGTTGGCAGATTAGGGGTTAAAAATGTTAATAGAGTGGCGGCGATGTGGGGGGCCTCAGTTTAGGGGTACATAGGTAGTTTATGGGTGTTAGTGTACTTTAGAGCACAGTAGTTAAGAGCTTTATGAACCGGCGTTAGCACAGAAAGCTCTTAACTCCTGACTTTTTTCTGCGGCTGGAGTTTTGTTGTTAGAGTTCTAACGCTCACTTCAGCCAAGACTCTAAATACCGGCGTTAGAAAGATCCCATTGAAAAGATAGGATACGCAATTGACATAAGGGGATCTGCGGTATGGAAAAGTCGCGGCTGGAAAGTGAGTGTTAGACCCTTACCTATAAGACTCTAAATACCAGCGGTAAGCCAAAACCAGCGTTAGGACCCCCTAACGCTGGTTTTGACGGCTAACGCAGAACTCTAAATCTAGGCGTATGCTTTCTAATTTCTTATGGGAAAACAAAGCCTGTTTAATGTGTCATAATTTTCCAGAATGTTATTTAGAGCTGTTATACAGACAGAAAAACACAAGTCTGTGCAATAGCTTTTGTTTTATACATATATGCTGGAGGCAAAGGACTCATCCCAGACTAATTTCTCTGGGATTATTAACAAGCCCTGCTGTTATTCAATTGGCAGTCATAGGGCAGGGGACAGGGCTGCACAATCGACCACTTGTGTATTCATAAATTCTCACAGCGGATGCTGCTTTATTTCCCACAAACACGAGCAGACAGGCACCTGGCCAGAGAAATGTATTTACCTGCAGTATCATAAATGGAGACCTATGTCCATCTCAGTTGATTGGAGTAAGGATTATGCCACTGCAGATATTTCAAAGAAGAGTAATGTGTTTACTGGAATTGTGGAAGGTAGTGCCTGGGATTGAACTTAGATCTGCTCATTAGCAGCCTGATCCTCTACCTCTGAGCTATGGAAGACTGTGGGATAATTATGAAGTGGTGAATCTGTTCTATTTTTTTGTAAAATGTATATCTATATAAATTAATATATACAGGTATAGGTATATACAAATATATATAGGAATATATCTTTAAAATATTTACAGTAAATAGAAAGTAAAACACATTTTAAATATTAAAATTGAATAAATTAATTTTTATGTTTTCAATTATTTGAGTGGAAAGGGCTCCAAAGTATGTATGAGTGTGTGTGTATATATATAGAGCCAGTGTTACCATTATTATTATTTATAATATCTTCAGTTTAACCAATATATCTATCCTAATGATCATATATGGTCATTATGTATTTTGGATGTTTTGTTTGTATACTTTTATCTGTATATACCCTAAGTGATCAGTGTAAGCATGTCTATATCGAGTGGCACAGGTCCGTACTAAGTGTATATATAACAGGTATAGACGTCACACGGATTCCCCCCATTGAAACCCAGCCCCTTAATGATGTCAAAAATTCTGACGCTCGTTTTTGTAGCTTATCAGCCTCCGAGCCGGGACAGTGGGCGTGTCGGCATCCACTTGAAAAGTTTTATATTGCGGTTACTTTGTTCAGTCAATATTATAGCCTCTGATGAAGAAGGTATTAATGTTTTAAACCTTTGAAGCGCGTCAGGTATCTCATTAATAAGTGCAATATTGATTGACTAACCGCAGACCACCCTACAGTATTGCTATTTTATATTTTGTATTTCATACTATTTTATGGGTAATTGTGAAATATCTTCCACGCTCTTTCGGGAGCACTATCCATAATGGATTAATTATACTGAAGCCTGTTTGTTACTTCATTGCATTGAGGGTTTTCATGTGAGTGTAAATTTCTACCATTGTCTGTGCAGTGTTATTTGAGTCCAATAAATTGTGTCAAATGTTTTTGCAAGCTCTATCGAAGACCCACGCTCTATTCTTACCTCATATTGATTGAGGGTAGCTTTTGTGAGTATACTACCATAAGGGCTTGTGTGGATCCCCTTCACTTACTTGAGTGTTTTGATTCTATGGGACTTTTTGTTTTATCATCACGCACCCCCATTGTGTATCCTATTGGCTTGGACTGTGTCCTTTCTATGTGTGACCAAATCTTTCCTGATCTGAGATTTATCAGTTTTACTTTCTATATATTCACTTATTGTTATCTCTGATTTATATCTCTGATTTGTATGTATATAACAGGTGATCATTTGCTTATATTGTTTGTTTGAAATATCATTATCAAATATCTCAGGTGTATAAACTAACATCTCTTCTTTTAATTGGTTAGTACCGGCACAGTGCATACCATTGTATATGTATACTTATCATTTGTGATCCATCACCCTATTTAGGTTAGAGTATCTTTTTAATTTTAATTATATCTTCCTAATATTTTGTCTTCAACTTTAGCACTTTCCTCATATCCCTCATTTCTTTCTTTTTATTTTCTGATATTATACTAGGAATATCTGGAAAAGGATATTCCACCTTTGGGGGAGTTTGTGGTTAGCAGCTTTTTATTTGAGACAAAGGCCCCTATTTATCAAGCCGTCAACCTCAAATATGCTGGAATTCCGCAGCGTATTTGTGGCGAGGCTGATTCGCCTTAGTTATCAAGCCCTGCTGCCCAGCAAAAGTAGAATTTTGTGACGTAAGCTTCGATCCACCGGACTCAGTCCGACACAGATCAATTCTTACGTCACTCCAGATGTTCCGCACACAAGTTCGGCACAATCTGACTACTTTTGCTAGTTATCAAATGACTAGCAGGTACACTCGGCACTTTTCCGGCCCAGCGTACCTGGTTTTCAATCCGCCGCCCTGGAGGCGGCGGATCCCATAGGAATCAATGGGAGTCTGACCAAAGCGAAAGTTCATGTTCGCTGCTGCCCGATATCCCATTGATTCCTATGGGAGATGTCTGCACCTAACACCCTAACATGTACCCCGAGTCTAAACACCCCTAATCTGTCCCCCCCTACACCGCCGCAACTAAATAAAGTTATTACCCCCTAAACCGCCGCTCCCGGAGCCCACCGCCACTCTAATAAACTTATTAACCCCTAAAACCGCTGCTCCTAGACCCTGCCGCAACTATAATAAATGTAATAACCCCTAAACCGCCGCTCCCGGAGCCCACCGCCACCTACATTATACCTAGTAACCCCTATCCTGCCCCCCCTATACCGCCGCCACCTATAATACATTTATTTACCCCTATCCTGCCGATCCCGGACCCCGCCGCAACAAAATAAATTGTTTAACCCCTAAACTGCCGCTCCCGGACCCCGCCGCCACCTATATTAAACTTATTAACCCCTAATCTGCCCCCCCTACACAGTTGCCACCTATAATAAATGTATTAACCCCTATCCTGCCCCCCTACACTGTCGCCACATATAATAAATTTATTAACCCCTATCCTGCCCCCCCTACACCGTCGACACCTATAATAAATTTATTAACCCTTATCCTGCCCCCCCTACAGCGTCGCCACTATAATAAAATTATTAACCCCTAAACCTAAGTCTAACCCTAACCCTAACACCCCCCTAACTTAAATATTAATTAAATACATCTAAATAAATATTATTCTTATTAACTAAATTAATCCTATTTAAAACTAAATACTTACCTATAAAATAAACCCTAATATAGCTACAATATAACTAATAATTATATTGTAGCTATTTTATGATTTATTTTTATTTTACAGGCAAATTTCAATTTATTTTAACTAGGTACAATAGCTATTAAATAGTTATTAACTATTTAATAGCTACCTAGTTAAAATAAAGACAAATTTACCTGTAAAATAAATCCTAACCTAAGTTACAATTACACCTAACACTACACTATCATTAACTAAATTATTCCTATTCAAAACTAAATACTTACCTGTAAAATAAACCCTATGATAGCTACAATGTAATTAATAATTACATTGTAGCTATTTTAGGATTTATATATATTTTACAGGTAACTTTGTATTTATTTTAGCTTGTTAGAATAGCTATTAAATAGTTATTAACTAAGTTACAATTAAACCTAACACTACACTATCATTAAATTAATTAAATAAATTAGCTACAGATAACTACAATTAAATACAATTAAATAAACTAACTAAAGTACAAAAAAAAAAAAAATAAGTTACAAAAAATAAAAAATAAAAAGTTACAAACATTTAAAAAATATTACAACAATTTTAAGCTACTTACACCTAATCTAAGCCCCCTAATAAAATAACAAAGCCCCCCAAAATAAAAAAATGCCCTACCCTATTCTAAATTGTGAAAGTTAACAGCTCTATTACCTTACCAGCTCTTAAAAGGGCCTTTTGCGGGGCATGCCCCAAAGTATTCAGCTCTTTTGCCTGTAAAAAAAAAAAAAATACAACCCCCCCAACATTAAAACCCACCACCCACACACCCCTACTCTAACCCAAACCCCCCTTAAATAAACCTAACACTACCCCCCTGAAGATCATCCTACCTTTAGCCGTCTTCAGCCAGCCGACCACCGATGGAACAGAAGAGGACATCCGCAGCGGCCGAAGTCATCATCCAAGGGGCGCTGAAGAAGTCTTCCATCCAATTGAAGTCATCATCCAAGGGGCGCTGAAGAAGTCTTCCATCCGAAGGAAGTCATCATCCATGCGGCGTCTTCAATCTTCATCCATCCGGAGAGGAGCCATCAAAATAATACTTGCCACTGATCCCACCCACTACCCACCCATACCCACTATCTCACCCTCTTTTTAAATATGTTTAGCCATTGTGAAACACCATATTGTGTAGTCATTTTAAATATTTGTTATTTTAAACAATACAAAATTAACTCCTTTTAATACAATTATTAAATATATATACATTTTCTGTACATTTGGAAGTGTGGAGACAGCATTTAGCCCTCTAACATGATGAAAATGTATGTAAACCAGGGCAGCAGGGACATGAAACAAATCTGTTTAGTATCCAAATTGCTTTCTATGCATTTGCATAGGTAATAATCAGCTAGACAACTAACCATGGATGGCCTTAAGCTTGATAAAGTGGACAATCATTTTAAATAGCTGATTTTTCCTGTGGAAACTGACACCTATACTGATCTTGTCAATACTGCAGTATTAGCTATGGAAAAGCTATGTAATCAAGAGGTAGTATCAGTGGGGGTAGACGAAAAAGTGTCCCTGCAGTTACTTTGAATAAAAAAACTTATCAGATGCTTGCCTGATTACAATATCCCTTTAATTGAGTTATCTGCTATAGATCAACTGTTATTTGGGTACAGAGCATTTCTCTTTTCCCCCACAATATTCCTTTAAATTCAAAATGTCTTAAGCTACCTTTGTTGCTCAAGATTTTATGCATACAGCTCCCAAACTGTCTCACTTAAAGGGATACTAAATCCAATTTTTTTTCTTTAATGATTAAGATAGAGCATGCAATTTTAAGCAACTTTCTAATTTACTCCTATTATTAATTTTTCTCTGTTCTTTTGCTATCTTTATTTAAAAAGCAGGAATGTAAGCATAGGAGCCGGCCCAGTCATGTTGATGATACCTCTCCCCTTTGCATGTCACCCATTCTTTTTCTCCGTGCCTCCACACCGCAACTGCGCTCTACCTTCAAGACAATGCTCCATCTTTACAGCAGTATTTCATTGCTGCACCTACATGCCTAGCCTAAATTGTGGGTGAATGTTGATTTAACATTCACTCACTATCTTTCACTACTCGCCACAGTTAAATCTCTACTCGCCAATGGCTAGTGGGTGAGTGGAATTTTGAGCATTGTATATATATATATATATATATATATATATATATATATATATACTGTATATATATACTGTATATATATACTGTATATATATATATATATATATATATATATATATATATATATGTGTATATACACACACAATATAGCTCTTTCCATTCAACATCTGTCATATACCATTTACTTTTTAACTCTTCTAAAAAATGTATTTATTATTTATATGATTCATTTCTATAAGACAGTGTATATTTGAGTGTAACACTTTATTTTAATTTAGTTAGGTCTTCAGTCACGTTAACCTGACAAGCACAAATTTAGATTTCACTTGGTGGTACAAGTTAACTTTCAACTTGTAATATGCACGCAAGTTAGCGGGTTTGCAGTATTGCAATATCACGCCCACGCTAATGTTAGCGCGCCCCTTGTAATCTAGTCCACACTCTGAGTCCGGTGTTCCATACTTGTGAATTGTTTTTTTCCATGACATTATATTTATAAATGGTGCCTGCAGCATCTGAGTGCATTGCTCTGTTTCTGTGAATTTACCAACCACATTCATATAAGTACTCCAGCACTCTCTGTACACATGTGTGGCTGCCAAACAAATCTGAACCCGTCTTTTTACTTGTTGTAGCACAATCTTTGGTTATAACAAAATGCCCTAGCCCCATCACTGACACTCACTTCTGCATCTGTGTTCCACCACCCAAACACAGGGATAGGTGATATTCTGCCTGACCCAACCTTTATAAATTGATATTCAAAGTCTATAAACCTTGCCTGTAGAAGAATATTGCCCACTGACTAATAACATAAGTAATTAAAAGAGTCAAAGAGGACTATTTATCAAATGTCTGTCTGACATGATCCAATCAGCGGATCATGTCCGACAGACATCGCTGAATGCGGACAGCATTACCCTCTCCGCATTCAGCATTGCACCAGCAGTGCTTGTGAACTGCTGGTGCAACGCTGCCCCTGTAGATTCACATTCAATCGGCTGCTAGCACGGGGTGTCAATCAACATGATCGTATTCGATCGGGTTGATTTCTGGCGATCGATGTCCGCCTCCTCAGAGCAGGAGGACAGGTTATGGAGCAGCGGTCAGCATTAAAAAAACTCTTGTTACTCTGCCTCTGTGTCCTTCCCACATCCACTTGGTCATGTCACATTGATGTACTTTCCTCAGACTGAAATTTAACAGAAATGTCCAGCATAATATTCCAAATATATATTCTAAGTATAAATCAACTGTATCCATACTTAGCAGTAGTCCTGGAAGTATAGTACAGCCCTGATTAGATCTCTAAAGTATATCTCCCAAGTGTCCCGTGTATTGCATGGAATGGATGTAACAAGGTGAGAGGTCTCCTACATTTTTCCCTCTCAGGGCAAATATCCCACTTTCAAGGCTCTGCCTGCAGCATTCCCTGATTCTACCCAACTGCACACATAAGTGCCCCATCCTGCCCACTCCCCTCCTTTCAGGGATCCACCTGCCAATCACCAGTGGGCCACTGATCAGAAATACACCTCAACTCCCTCTCTAGGAAATTCTCCAGAAAATGTTTGGAGGTGTGCTAATGCAAACCTCCACTCATTAAAAGGTTAATAAAGGTTGGTTTAAAAGTATTGCAGCACTGAAATAATAGTTTTTACCTGTGTCTACTTTTAAAAATGACAATTGATTAGAGTTTACCATAAGAATATAGAAAACCATTTACTTCCTAACTTGCACCATTACAATTTATTAGTAGCAGATCTTTTGAATGAATGAGCCCTTTCAAGATTTATATAAGTTTGAAAAACAATTTCAAACCACATACAATTAAAAACTTATAATATTTTATTTTTGGGCATGTTTCTACTTTTAAATGTGAGGTCAGATATTTTGGAGATACACAAATATGAGAAATGTACATATTTAAAGGGATACTAAACCCACATTTTTTCTTTCATGAATTAGATAGAGCATGCAGTTTTAAGCAACTTTCTAATTGACTCCTGTTATCAGTTTTCTTCATTCTCTTGCTATCTTTATTTTAAAAAGAAGGCATCTAAGCTAAGGAGCCAGCCAATTTGTGGTTCAGCATTTAGCCACCAATCAGCAAGCACAAGCCAGATTGTGAACCAAAAATGGTCCGGCTTCTAAACTTATATTCTTGATTTTCAAATAAAGATAGTAAGAGAATGATGAAAATTTGATAACAGGAGTAAGTTGCTTAAAATCTAAATCATGAAAGATAAAATTTGGGTTCAATGTCCCTTTAAGATGTGTCTTGATAACTGTAATCTTAAGGTAGTATTTTCACAGAGCAAAGCCTTTCTAAGCTACAAAAAACACTTTATGAGATTGAAGAGGGTTTTTCGTATTGTTTGAAGAGTTCTACTAAAGATATTAGATGTTGTTTAGCAGAACTTAAAAAACTGTAAGTGGATTGTCAGGAAGGAGTGTTAGGTTTATTTAAGTTTTTTTTGGTGGGTTTTATTTTTAGAGTAGGGTCTGGGCAGGTAAAAGAGCTAAATGCCCTTTTAAGGGCAATGCCCATACAAATGCTCTTTTCAGGGCAATAGGGAGCTTAGGTTTTTTAGATAGGCTTTTTATTTTGGGGGTTTGGTTGGGTGGGTGGTAGGTTTTACTGTTGGGGGGTGTTTGTATTTTTTTTCAGGTGAAAGAGCTGATTTATTTGGGGCAATGCCCCGCAAAAGGTAGTTTATTGTAGGCTGGGGGGGGGTTATTTTTTATTATTATTTTGATAGGGCTATTAGATTAGGTGTAATTAGTTTTTATTTTTGATACTGTGTTTTTTTTTTGTAACAGTGTTTGTTTGTTTGTTTTTGTAACTTACTGTTTGTTTGTTTTTGTAAATTAGTGTTTTGTTTTTTTGTAATTTAGTAATTTTTAATAGTAGATTTAAATAATTTGAGTAGGGTTAGGGTTTTTAATACGGTATGTAATATAGTTAATTTAATTGATAGTTTAATGTCATTTTTTGTATAATAGTTAGGGTAGGTTAATTAATAGTTTAATATAATTTATTTTAATTCCAAAGGTAAGTTTTAATTTATTTTAAGATAGGGATGTTGTAATTTTAATGTAAAGTTAGCGGGTTGTTAGGTTTATGGGTTAATAGCTTAATTTAGTTTATGGCGATGTGGGGGGCTGGCAATTTAGGGGTTAATAGGTTTAGTTAATGGTAGTGATGTGGGAGGCCAGAAGTTTAGGGGTTAATATGTTTATTTAGGTGGTGGCGGGGTCCGGTTGCAGCGGGAAAGGGGTTAATAACTTTATTTAGTGGAGGCGGGGTCCGGGAGCGGCAGAATAGGGGTTAATAACTTTATTTAGTGGTGGCAGGGTCCGGGAGTGGCGGAATAGGGGTAATAAATTTTATTTAGGTTTCAGATTAGGGGTCCTTAGACTCAGGGTTTATGTTAGGGTGTTAGGTGTAAAAGTAACTTGTTTTCTACCATATAAATCAATGGGTTATATTTATTTGTCTTGCAGCATCGAACATAAGCTTTCGCTGCTTTCAGACTCCCATTGATTCCTATAACATCTGCGGCCTCCAGGGTGGCAGATTGAAAACCAGGTACGCTGGGCCGGAATAGCCACAAGCGTACCGGTTAACTATTTGATAACTTTTAAAAAGTGTCAAATAATGTGTATTCTGAACATCTTTAATGACGTAAGCATTGATCTGTGTCAGATTGAGACCGGTGGATTGTATGTTACGTCATAGATTTCAACTTTTGCCGGTCTGTAGGCTTTGATAACTAGGTCGAACCAATAATAAATATCCCCCAATATCTTATTTGAGTAAAATAGAATTTATATGTTAATATAAATAAACATATGTTGCTAAATTCATATGTATCTGCAGTCTTACCAGTGAATAACAGTTAGTTGCATATTCTTGTTAATATGAACCAAGGCATTTTACTTTATCATATAAGCTGTCCTATGCTGTAAATTCTAACATTAATCTAAACATATCTACTTTGAAAGCTAATATACATTTATTATTTTTTACTGTTACTTAATACTTTTGTTTTTTTCAGGGGAAAGCTTGCACGCAGTCCCCAACTACCATAAATTGGGCAGTCGAGCTTCCTCTATGTGGGGAAATCGCAGAGGTCAGCGGGCTCGGGTGCAATGAACCAGCCTCGCCCTGGGAAAGCCACCTTAGTGATCATGGCTAAGACTCCCCTGCCAGGTAAGTATTACTGTTACTTAATTCTTAACGTATTTTGAAATAAAATTAAATTGAAAAACAAATATTGAAATAATACTGATTTTTTTTTTCTCTCTAAATAAATCATTGAAAAAAATCTATTATCATGGTTTTGTTTTATTTCATAACTGGTTTTAGTTTACTTTCAAATAAATTGTGTACAATTTAAACACAGGTAGCTGGCAGATCCTTATCATCATGTTCCAGTTACTACTAACCCAGAAGACCAATGTGCTGTGCCTGGTTGTGAGGTTATCATCATTCAAATATGATGTAGATAACCTTATTGAAAGCATACTGTAAAGAAATAGCTAAAACAGACTACACACTAGAGACTTGGAGCTTCATTTATGAAGCTGCAAATGAGCAGATCTTAAATGCTAGATAAGAAGCTGCTATCTTAAGATTGCTGCTACTTAACCTTTCTTCCACCACTAGGGTGGCAGAGTTAATTCATCCTTCAACCTGCCCATCTAGGTTCTACTTAGAATGGATCAGGCTATACCCCTCCAACCCCTGTCTATCACCTAGATTTGTCTATAATTCACTCTGCCCCTCAACAGCCAATCCTTATAAGTAAAACATTTATTTTTTCTATGTCACCCTGGCCAAAGTTTGTGCCCCTCTTCATTTTTTCTCAAAAGAATCATATTATCAGGCTCAGGATTTCCCATCATTCAATTTTTTGTTTGTATAGTTTTGTAACTATTGAGATTGGTGACAGATACAAATTGGCCTATTTACTATCATTAACTGACATTGATAGTATATAACAAAATGTTTTCTAAATGTTAAAGCTTTTACTTTCTGAAACATTTTATAGCTAACATGCAATCTTGTATGAAAGACTAATAAAATATTTTGTTTCTTCGTGTTTTAACATTTAAAAATAAAGCATGACATGATTGTTTTTGCTAATATTTTTACTGAGCATACATAAATAAATTACCTGAAGAACAAGAAAACTGCACAAGTAAATTCATTTGTTAAAGTGAAAGTCAATCCTAGCTTTAGGATTGACCATTGAAACAGATAAAGGGGACTTCTATTCATTCAACTAGCATGCAGGAAATACGGCTCCCAAGGGCGCCAAGACAGATTTACCGCAAGGCTATTGGCTAAGAGGTGGAAACGTCACCTCTCTAGCAAAACAGCATTCTGCCGTGGGCCACCTAAGTAGCTCAGAATGGTGAACGTTTGAAACAAGTAAATGAGCTTTCAGCATGAAGTATCATTCACTTGATTTGTTTCAATGGTCAATGCTAGCTTTTCACAAATGCTAGGATTGACTTTCACTTTAATTAAAAAAAGAATAGTGTGCAAAAATGTCATCAAAATATGTATGTATGGCAGATATTGCAATTACTGTGACCAAACAAAAATGAATGTAAACAATTAAAATATCTAGCAAATAGTCAAGATATACCAAGCAAAAGAGTCCAAAATGTGTTTTCAAATGGTCAAGGCTGTTGAAGTAAAAATCCTAGGAAGAGATGCTCAAAAGTGTTTTCTGATAGAGTGGAATGCCTTTGACTTTATGTATAAACAGAGATTAGAAAACCACACAATAAGCAAGATTTCCAATGGACTAGAAAGACTGGCCAAATGTTCTAAAGATCTCTAGGCTTGAGAGATTATTAAGTACTTTTATTTCACTGATGGAATGATCTAAAGTCATTTTTTACCCAGAAAACAGGGTGTCTCGCTAAGGGGCTGATGCTACATTATTGTATGTTATTTGCACAATAAAATTCTTATTATAAAAATCTTACAAAACAAATAATTGAACCATTCACACAAAAATACACAGGGGCATCAAAAATCCTTACAAAATTCTTCACCATAAATGGTATTTTATCAAAAACATACAATTTGTATGTAAATTAAACAAGAATAAATCATATTAAATATGCATGCTGCAAATCGTTATTTAAGTACACTGGAAGCACAAAAACTCATGCTTATAAGTAAAGAATACAATAATACAGATCTCACAGTTTTATTTCTTGCAAACTAAAAGGTAGCAAGCTTTTCTCCAAAAATGCAAAATACTTATAACCCTAATAGAAAAAAACATGCATATGAAAATTGTAAGATTCTATACGCAGAAAACAACATAATGTTTTTTTATATTGGCTGCAGGATTTTCTTTTTAAAGTGCACCCCCTGCTCACTGCTAACGTTGCTCTACTGAGTGAA